>NC_056734.1:565876930-566164430 GCF_019279795.1 Protopterus annectens
TAAATCTTTTTCTGTTGTAAGGATCAAATTCTCAGCACCTTAACAGACCTTCTGCAGAAATCAGGAGGGAGGCAAGAGGATGTGGTTTCATAAGTCCCATGGGTTTGCATCAGGGGGAAACAAATGTCACTCAAGAGGCAGAGATAGTACACAAAATCAGTGTTTCAGGGGATCTTTCTTATTGAACCCTTTCCAGTGTTACTGAATGTTTGCCCGACTGACTCTGGAGGTAGTTAGGAGGTGCTTATCTCTGCACTTAACTTTAAACGCTCATCAGTGAAAACAAATCGGTACATCGGTACAGAGGATAGTAACCAAATGCTATATCTTACCTTTTCATACTCCCCTATCACTTCAGAAAGGAATTCCTGATGTTTCACCCTTACAAAGGGAAGGAGCTGCTTCTGAAATAGAGAAGCTACTAGAACCAAGATGTCCCACCAGACCAGAAAGGATCCAGAATTTACTCAAGAGTCTTTTTAGTACAAAAGAAAAAATGGGATGTAAAGTCAATTTTAGATCTAAGTCGACTAAACAAGTTTGTGAAACAAACAAAATTCTGGATGGTAACTGCTCAGTCCATTCTTACATTACTAAGGAAGAATAATTGTATGTGCTTGATAGATGTTTAGGCAGCATGCTATCATATAAAGATGGGCAGGTGATCCAAAAGTATCTTTGCTTCTGAATGGGAGTCAGTCACTTCCAATTCTGAGCACTGTTCTTTGGACTCGCCCCAGCCCCCTGAGTGTTCACTAAGTGTATGGCAGTGATAGCAGCTCATCTATGACTGCAGGATTTCCGAGTATTCCCATACCTGGCAACTGGCTCATCACTGCCCTGACCAGGAATCTACTTTCTCAACCCAGGGACTCCTTGTTCCAACTCTTTACAGACTTAGGAATCACAGTGAACTTAGAAAAGTCCAGGTTACAACCAATTCAATTTCTGTAGTTCATCAGAGCAACTTTGGGTACAAGATCTCAGACAGTGAAGCTTCCTCCTTCAAGAATCTCACCCCCTTACCAGCAAGCCCTAGAACTTCTATCCTACCAAAAGCCACCAGCAGGACTTGTGCTACATCTTTTGGGTTCCATTGCTGCTTCAGTCACTGTAGTGCCACTGGCCAGATTTTAAATGCATAGCCTTCAGTGGTCAATTAGAGAACAAACTTTATCCTTTCTAGTGAGAGTAACGAACATCTGCAGGGCAGAAATCCAGTGATGATTAGAGTCTTCACTTGCTGTTACACAGGAATGACTTTTCATTTTGCCCTTTCCCCAAGCCATAGTGACCACAGACTCCTCCCAGCTGGGGTAGGGGGGCATTATCTGAGAAAGACAGTCCAAGGTACATGGTCACAGACAGAGTCCAGTCTTTACATCAGTATGTTGGAGTTGAGAGCAGTCCTTTTAGCCTTGTAGGCCTTTAAGAACTCTCTCCCTCTAAGCACGGTCTCTGTACAGACAGACAACATGGCAGTCATCTGGTATATATCAATGAACTGAGATGAACCAGATCTTATCCCCTGTGTCGAGAAGCCATGAGAGAGTGGCAGTGGGTGATACTTTCTTGCTGCTTTCTAATAGCAATGCATATCCTAGGGAAATCCCATACATTTGCAGACAAGTTGAGCAGATCCATTTTGCTCCCAAACAGGACCTTGTTGCGATCTCTTTGCTCTCCCCATAACACTAAATGCAGCAAGTTTTTTGCTCTAATCCCTCACGTAGGGAAGTCTCCTTGAGGTGCTGTAATGAATCCTTGGTCTCCTTTATGCTTTTTCCCTAGACATCTCTGATTACGAAGTTCTTATGGAAAGCATAGGTGATGAAGGTCTGGGTAGTTCTCATAGCTCCTCACTGGCCTTGACAGGTGTGGTTTCCCTCCCTCTGGCCTTGTCTAATTCACCCACCTTGGGTTAAGGGCTCCAACCCAGATTTACTTTCTCGGTCTGAACGATCTGCCTCACTCAAACATTCAATTCTTCTGGCTAACCACATGGTTTCTCCAATTCCATTGATGGTTCAACAGTCCAGATTATCATCCCCAGCTGTACACATTTTGTCTTCCTCCCAGAAACCTTCCATTATGAAAGTTTATAGAAGTAAATTGAAAAGGTTTGCTATTTGGGCTGTTGAGAAAAATATTGATCCTTTTTCAGCCCCCCTTCCATGTATTTTGGACTTCCTCTCACATATTTTTCAAATTGATGCCTGCTATTCCACTATTAAAGTTCAGCTAGCTGCAATTTTCTCATTTCACATAGAAAATTGTACACGTATAACATTCTTTGGATTGTTCACTTTCTTGCTCTGACCTCCACTTAGAGATCCAGTCTCTCCATGGGATATTACTGTTTTTTTGCAGGCCCTGATGAACCTGCTGCAAAAGTGGATTTTAAGTTTTTATCTTTCAAGACCTTATTCCTGGTGGTTGTTACTTCTGCCAAGAGAATTTCAGAGCTGTATGCATTATCCTCAAAGCCACCATACTTAATTTTTCTTAAGGACATAGTATCACTGAGAACTAATCCCTCTTTCCTTCCGAAGGTGGCTTTGGAATCATCCATTAATCAATCCATAAAGGTTCCAGTGTTCTTCCTAAGTTTTTCAAACAAGGACAGATATACCCTATATTAACTTGATGTTTGTTTCTTTTTATCTACACCACGTTAAGTAAGCCCTTTAGAAATCTGACCAGTTATTTGTGTCCTACTAAATTAGGCAAAGCTGTGTCAGAAGTTACTCTTTCTTGACGATTGACTCATTGAATTTCATTTTGTTTAATAGGAAAAAGGAATTCCTCTCCCTTCCACTCCGGAAGCATACACTACCAAATCTTTGGCTTCATCTGTAGCCTTTTTCTTCAGTGTTCAATTGATGACATGTGCTGCAGCTACCAGGTCTAAGGTTCATACTTTTAACTCCCATTGTAAATTGCATATGCAGTTTAGATCTAGGGCTCTTTAGTTTCAGCTGTGCTCCAGACTGTGCTCCCATGAGGCCTTCCCATTAAAAAAGTAGCTGGGGACTCTGTCCCTTCCATTGAAGAATGGACGGAAAAGGCAACATTGGATATGAAAGTTATGTACTCACCATCATGAACAATGTATGTTCTTTGTTTCTGTCCTTTCCTCAGTTTCCCTCCCTCTGTCCCCCTCCTTATTTTGTTTTGGTGGCAGTATAGTGTGTTAACAATTTAATTCCATTCTGAAATGGATCTAACTGACTTAACTGGCTGCTGAAGGAATTGTCTGTTTCTGCTTCCTTTTCCTCATACAGGTTATCTGTATTTAACTCTCCAGCGCTTTTAAGATAGCTTACAAATATATTTTATAATATACATTTCATTTTCTTTGGACTTCAAACTCTATTTGAGGTAGCTCATTCTATTCACAGGGATTAAGGGTAGGGGAGAAGTCTCAGCACCGAATCCAAAGCTTGGGAAGTGGCCATGGCTAGATCAGAGGTTGAATCCAAGACCTAGCCATTGAGTAAAGGACGGAAACAGACAACACATATCTGTCATTATGGTGAGTACATAGTATTCATTTTCCCTACTACATTTACTACAGCAACTTTTACTTATGACAGTGCTGTGAATCACTGACCTTTTAGGCTTTGGAAATAGTGTCAGTGGTTTCAAGTAATGTGCTTTGTTTTTCTGCTTTCTCTGAACTAGTAAAAGTCTTATATGGAACATTTAGATTTTATTCCAAAGTTAGTACATTTTATATTTATTGGGTATTCATAGTGTAGCTGGATATCATTCTATGCACTGTCCTAATTATCAGTCATGGCAGTTGTACTCAGTCATTTGTGACCTGACAGTTGACATTTCAAACACCTAGAAGGCAACTTCAAGCAACTTCTAATATTGTATCTAGTCTCTAATTTTCTATGGTTACATGTGCAATGATATTCCCCATGCCAGAAAGTACTTTCAGATTTGGGTATGTATTGATGCATTATCCAAAAGCTTGATCCACTTTAGCTTGAAGTTATGTTTAGAAGTGCTTCACTGACCTCAGCAAGACAAGCAGAATGTACAATTCTGGCTAGTGTTTAACAATGAAAACTGCAGAAGGAGGGCAGTCGCTCCTCTGCTGTAGAGGTTGAGAAATATTTCTTTCAGAAACCTTGAAGACTTTGAATAGAAAATCTAGTGAAGTGATTTTTGGTAGCTTTAACAGAAAAATAGAAATGAAGAACTTTAACACTAAATTACACCTAGTTGACATTACTGGGATGAAAAATAAAAGGTGGATACTTTATTGGAGGGTGTAGTAATCCTTTGAATCATTTGCTCACTTGGGCATTGTATATAATGAAGACAGTGGGAATCCAGCTTAACACTGCAGGACATTTTTTTCCATATGTTATTTGTACTCTTGCCTGCTGACCATTAAGCCTTTCCCCCCAGTAAGATATATGCTTATTTTATCCCCTAACTGGGAATTTCATGCAGTCTTAAGATGAGCTGTCAGGAAGCAGCCAAGAAAGTGCTTTGATGCTTGCAAAGATATGTTCCTGCTTTAGCTAACAGTCTTGGAGGTATGCACACTATCTGCCATGGCTGAATGTGTATGGCTCAACTCCTAGACTCGGACCTGAAAGTGGCCAATTATTCTAAACTGGCTATGACCGAGAGGATCCCATTCTACCTGCTAAGTGAGTCTAGCTTATCCCTCAGACGAGGACCCTAAAGGAAGACTTATCTTTCTAGCCTCAAGAGATAGGTACTCCCTCTAATCAAAAATTTACATCATTCGGTTATAGGTAAAGAAGGAGTTTTTCCTTGCCCTAACCCCCTCCTTCTGATAGTGATGTAGGCATAACTTCACTGTGAGGAAACCAGTGCCCCCCCTGATGTCTCTGTTATATGTGTGCATGCACGTGTGTGCACACACAGACCCACATGCATACACATGTACTAAATGCTACTGTCACCAGCTGCAGACTCAGCATAGGTTCTTCCCAATAAGTGACTTTAATGAAAGCCAGCCTTTATACTGGGGCATAGCCAGTCTAGCAACCACTCACCCCTCACCCTAGACTAGTTGAAACATCCTGCAGCTTATTCCCATTCCCCCCACCTGACTGTTCTCTAATGAAGGCATGACTGACTTGGGTTGTGTTGAGTCATAACCAAGCATTATCACTATTTGCCATATAGCCAGGGAGATATGATGTTGACCATCTGCAGCTCATTACCTCGGTCACCTGTGGTTTACTGCTGCTAGTAATGGTATTTTGCAATATTTTAAACTTGTAACATTTTATTAACTTCCTTTCTAGAAACTTACAAAAATCCAGCATTAGAAAACATAGCAACGGAAGAGCAACTGTGCACTATGGAAGGCTTTAAAACAAAGCTGGCGGTAATTGGTGAAGTGTTATCTCGTCGGCAAATGAAAGTGGCATTCTTTGGCAGGTGAGAACTTTCTGTATTTCTTAATAGCAGTAACACCAGTTGGTGTAAATTGTTGTCCTGGAATATAAAATGCACTTCATGTTATTTTCAAGAAGAGATGTTAAGTTGTCAATCTCGCCTTCATTCTTGCTGGATGGGTTCGGAGCCGATCCTCGGCTCCGACTCGGCACTTGCTTTAGCTCGAGAACTCCTTTTACCAGCTCGAGGCAACCCTATATCCCATGATGCAAGGCGGAACTACCCCAGATCTCGTTTGCCGCTTAGCGCAAGAGGTCTCCTTTGCCAGCTGAGGTAAGTTTTTTCTTGTTAAAGAAGAAAAAGTTCAGTTAGGGGTTTATTTTTCCCTTTAGTGTTAGATTAGCCTGTACTTAGTTACAGCCCACCCTATTCCCTTCCTTTTAAACTTTTATAATAGTTTTCAGTTTAAAGTTTTAGTCAGGCCTTGTTCCCCAAGTTATTCCCTTCCTGTGTGTCTGTGTAGGGATTAAGTTGTGTGTTTGTGGGGACTGTTTGTGTCTATCCTTTTAGGATGTCTAGAGAAGGCAAGGTCTCAGGCTTCAAGAAGTGTGACCAGTGCTGTCAGAAAATGTCCCTGACAGACGGTCACACTTCTTGTGTGTATTGCCTAGGGCCTTTGCACCTGCAGGACTCCTGTGCGTTGTGTCATGCTTTTAGCCAGAGAGTCCTGCAGGAAAGGAGGAACAAATTAATCCTCCGAGGTTTACTTAAACCTGAAGGTTCTCCTCCTAAGTCAGGGGCAGGAAAACCTCTTAAGCCACCGAAGGTTCAGGCTACAGTGTCCAAGCCTCCTCCGGTGGCTCCGGCTCCGTCGGAGCCGATATCGGCTCCGGCTGGAGTCGATACTTCTTCTGTTAGAGTAGTGGGTTCGGTGCCGACCGGCTCCGATACCCTGACTATTGTGGCCTTGTCGGCTCCGGCTGGAGCCGACACTTTTTCCAGCATCGGAGCCGAGATATCCTCGGCTCCATCTGGGGTTCAAGGGACTTCGGCTCCGATGGCTTCGACCCGTAAGAGATCCCGGTCCCCTTCGATACTAAGTATTCACTCGGCTCCGGGGTCTCCTCTTTTGTCAGAGCGGAGCCATCGGAGCCGATCTTGAGATCTTCCAGGCTGTCTGACCACGATTTGGAGAGGGTGGTAAGCAGGCTGTTGAAGTCTCAGGCACTGGCCCAAATGCTCCATAGCCCGTCTCAACAGACTTGGCTATAGCCCGATTCTTGAGATTCCTCCTCCGACTCCACACCAGAGTTGGGCGGAGCTTCTTGGGACAGCGACTGTTTGATGCGAGCCGATACATCCTTGGCTCCGTCGTCTTCGGCTCCAATCTCCTCCTTGAGACCTTCCTTGGAGGGATCCGGTCGTCGGGTTTCCACTGTCGGCTCCGAGGGGGCTAGTGGCATCGGGTCCTTGTCCGACCCCGCTCTCCCTCTCGGGGCTTCGGCTTTGGTAAGCTCGGCTCCGACATCGGCCTCGGAGCCTTCTCTCTCCTTGGAGCCGACCATTCCTGTTTCTTCGGAGCGGGTGTGTTCAGGTCTCCCGGGGAGAGGAGCCTTTGAGGTGATGAGGAGTGTCCTGGCCTCTGAGCCTGGTCAGCGGTCTATCCCTCTAGCTCCTCCCTCAGCAGTGCCTGCAGATGCCTCTTGCCAGCCTCTTGCTCTCAGGCCCAGGGATCCATCGCCCCAGGTTTCCCCACTGGGAATTTCCTCCTCTTCGAGGTTTCTCCTGACCCTGCAGGGGAACCCCCTCGGAAGAGGACGTGTAAGAGGAAACACACAGACTGCCCTGAGTCTACTACATCTGATACCGACTTAGATGAGTCGGAGGGTTCCCCACGGTCCCCCTCTGAGGATGTCTCATTTTCAGACATCCTTGAGCTCCTCAAACAGAGGGGGAATTGGCCCTCCATTGACCCCTCCGAGGATGAGTCGGTATACCTGGAGGCTTTTGGATCCCGACCCTCCACCTCCTGGGTGTCTCCGCCTTTCGACCCACTCATGCAGGTAGTGGCTCGGAAGGCGTGGGCGGCTCCAGATTCTGTGGAACCTGTCCCCAGGAGACCATCCAAGTTCATCACGGCCCCTTTGGATAAACAGTTCCTGTCCAAAGGTGTCTCTCTGGATGCTATGGTGGTAGCGGCGGCCACTAAGAAGGAACTGGCGGATCCTTCAGTACCTGTCCATCCTCCTAATAAGGATTCTAGGACCATGGACAGGTATGGAAAGCGGATGTTTTCTTCAGCGACCTTTGCTATGCGTTCGCTGAATTACCTTTGTCACTTCACCAGGCTTCAACGAGATATTCTCAAGGAACTGGGAGAAGTAGTCCAGGATCCTTCTGCTGCTGAGGCTCAGGAAATGATTGCCTCACAGCTTGCTATCCTGAATTCCATATCTAACTCCTCCATGCGGCTCATATCTTATGCGGCCGATGGAGCGAGCAGGGCCGCAGGCACAGGTGTTGCTCTTAGACGCCAAGCCTGGATGCGGCTGTGTAATTTTGCGGACCCCTTTAAGGCGTCCTTCACCAACACCCCCTTTGACGGTTTGGCTTTGTTTGGACCTCAGGTGAAGGATACTTTGACCAGATGTGAGCAGGACGGTAAAACTCTTTCTGCCGTTGGAGTCCAGTTTTCCACTCCTTCTAGTCCATATCCCAAGGGTCAGAAGGGGGGGAAGATGTGGTTCTGTAAAGCCCAAGGAGCTACACCGGACACACGTGGTCAGTTTACCCCCAGAGGCAGAGGGGGTAACAATAATACGCCGCCCTAGAGGCAGGGGGGGTCCTCAGAACCAGGGCAACAGGGAGTCTCTTCCTGAGAAGCCTTTTCAGCATCCCTGAGGTGTTGCCCGACTATCCACCCTTGGAGGCAGTCGGGGGAAGAATTTCGCTGTACCCAGTAGCCTGGCAATCCCTATCACAAGAGAAGTGGGTACAGTCGATCATATCCGAGGGTTACAAAATCCCCTTGAAGGTTTCCCATACCTCTACAATCCGTTCCAGACATGTCACCCGGTAAAAGGGATTTGCAAAGACAGAAAGTTTCAGAACTGCTGGAAAAAGAGCCATCCAAACAGTGCCGGCAGACCAAGTAGGATCCGGCTTCTACTCAAGATTCTTTTGGTCCCCAAAGGACGGGAGATTGAGACCAATACTAGACCTAAGCAGACTAAACAAGTCTGTCAAAAAGGCAAGATTCCGGATGGTCACGCTGCAGTCCATTCTGCCCTTTCTGGGCAAGGACAACTGGATGTGCTCTATAGACCTTCAAGATGCGTACTATCACATAAAGATTCACAGGCGCTCCAGAAGGTTTCTCCGCTTTCGGCTGGGAGCCAGTCATTACCAATTCAGAGCACTGCCCTTTGGCCTCACTTCAGCCCCCAGAGTGTTCACCAAATGCATGGCAGTGGTCACAGCTCACCTGAGACGTCGAGGATTCCAGGTGTTTCCTTATTTGGACGACTGGCTCCTCTCCGCCACCTCAAGCATCAGCTTCTTGGTCCAGAGACTACACCCTACAGCTTTGCAAGAGACTAGGAATTTCGGTAAATTTGAAAAATCCTCTCTGCTGCCTTGCCAATCTATCACCTTTATAGGCAGAGTTAAATACCGTCAAAATGTTAGCCAGGCTAACAGATCAAAGGATTCTGGACATCCAGAAATTTGTTCAGCTTCTGTTACAAAGCAACAAGATCAAAGCCAGGTTTGTCTTGAAAGTTCTAGGCCTAATGGCTGCGGCCATTGTTCTTCTTCCACTGGCTCGCTTCCACATGCGTCTCCTGCAGTGGATGTTATTCACGCAGTGGTCGTACCACGATCTGCCCATGAGACACGAAATCTTGGTAACACAGTCGTGCAGGGCTCATCTACGATGGTGGATATCTTCCCCTCTTCTTCATCAGGGCCGACCCTTTGTTCCCCTCCTCCAGTTGCCACAGTCACCACGGATGCCTCTCTGATCGGGTGGGGGGGGCATTATCAGGGCAGGATGGTCCACGGGATGTGGCAACCCATAGAATACCACCTGCACATAAATGTCCTGGAGATGAGAGCAGTGCTTTTAACGTTGCAAGCCCTCGACGACTTTCTTCCCACAGGGACTATTGCAGTACAGACGGACAACATGTCCGTGGTCTGGTACATCAACAAACAGGGCGGAACCAGGTCCTATCCCTTATGTCGAGAAGCTCTCAGACTTTGGCAATGGGCGATCTCTTCTCAGCGGTTTCTGATAGCAACGCACATCCCCGGCAGGTCCAACCTATTGGCGGACAGGCTAAGCAGATCTATTCTGATGCCTCACGAGTGGTCTCTCAATCAATCCGTAGTGGATCAGATTTTTTCTGAAGTGGGGCACCCCTTGTTGCGATCTTTTCGCTACCCCTCAAAACAGCAAGTGCCCAGATTACTTCACACTATTTCCTCTTCCAGGCCAACCCTTGAGAGACTCTCTAACCCAGGATTGGCCTCGGGGACTTCTTTATGCTTTTCCTCCCTTTCCATTGATTCCACAAGTCATTCAGAAAGCCACCGTTTTGAGAGCCAAATTGATCCTCATTGCTCCATATTGGCCTCGACAAATTTGGTTTCCGTCTCTACATCATCATCTTCTGGTGCAGCCCTGGCATCTGGACCCAGTTCGGATCTTTTGATCCACCAGTCGGGTCAGCAGCACCGGGCCATTCATTCTCTCAACCTCACTGCTTGGTTGCTCCACTTCCTTCCCTAGCCAGGCTACCAATGATTTCTGACTCAGTCAGAGACATTTTAGTGTCTTCTTTAAAGTCGTCCACTAGAACTGTTTATGCTAGCAAGTGGCGACGTTTTTCGATTTGGGCAAACGCCAGAAATATTGATCCTTTTACCGCTCCTGTACATTCTGTTTTGGATTTCCTGGCGGAGGTTTTTCATTCGGGATCTTCGTCATCTACAGTCAAAGTACAACTGGCTGCTATTTCCAAGTATCATGTTGGCTTGCATGACAATAACATCATGTCTCATAGGTTATGCAAAGCCTTTTTAAGAGGAGTTTTTCTCCTAAAACCACCTGTGAAACATCCTCCTCCGCAATGGGATCTAAACTTAATGTTGGCATCCCTAATTCTACCTCCTTTCGAACCATCTGCCTAAAGTTATTGACATGGAAAACTATATTTTTACTGGCTGTTACTTCTGCAAGAAGAGTTTCTGAGATTCAGGCCCTCTGTATTTGTTCACCTTATCTGGTTTTTCATAAGGATAGGGTTTCGCTCAGAACTAACCCTTCCTTTCTTCCCAAGGTTGTATCTCAAACCAATATTAACCAATCTATTGATCTACCAGTTTTCTTTCCTAACTATTCTGACAGAGCTGAACAGAAGCTGCATTTTTTGGATGTTCATCGTCAGCTCAGGTACTACTTGCATAGGACTAAACAAATTAGAAAATCAGACCAATTGTTTGTCTCCTATGCAGAAAACAGGTTAGGTCTTCCAGTTTCTAAAGTGACCTTATCTAGATGGTTGACTTCCACCATTTCCTATGTGTACTCTCTAAAGGGCAAACAACTATCTTCTAAGCCAAAAGCACATTCAACCAGGAGTCTATCCACTTCTGTAGCCTTTCAGGATAGACTTCCCATTGACACTATTTGTGCAGCAGCTACTTGGGCCACGCCTCATACCTTTGTGTCTCATTACAAGTTGGATTTGGCCTCCAGAGATAGGGCCAGTTTTGGTTCCACACTTCTCAAGAGTCTGTTCCATTGAGCCACCCGGGATACAGGTGCTAGGGACGCGGTCCCATCCAGCAAGAATGAAGGCGAGATTGACAACTTAACATTTAGAAGTTATGTACCTACCATAACGTTCCATGTTAGTTGTCTTCTCTAAGCCTTCTTTCTTCGTCCTCCCTCCTTCCCCCTGGCCTGGACAGATCTTGGAGAGTTCCTATTAGATTGCTTCCTCTGGAGCATTGTTATGAGGACTTCTTTTAGGAGCCATGGTTCCTAATTATGTTAGGATAGTCTTTAGCAGGGTCAGTTAGCTGCCAAACGAGATCTGAGGTAGTTCCGCCTTGCATCATGGGATATAGGGTTGCCTCGAGCTGGTAAAAGGAGTTCTCGAGCTAAAGCAAGTGCCGAGTCGGAGCCGAGGATCGGCTCCGAACCCATCCAGCAAGAAAGAAGGCGAGAGAAGACAACTAACATGGAACGTTATGGTAGGTACATAACTTCTAATTTTTGAAGATTAACTGCATTTTTACATTTGCTTCGCATATGCACATGAAACAAACATTTTGGTAAATGACTGGGATTTAAGATATATGCCGTTGCTGCTGTCCATTTTCTTTGTAGTGATCTGAATGACGTTCATAAGTGTTACTCAGTCCATCAAACTGATTAACCTTTATTATTCTCTGGCATGCTGGAATGCACCTTTATAAAGTTCTGAAGTGATTATTTTCCATAGCTGCATAAAACGTCCTCTTGAGTAGATCAGATTTGCTATTGTATTTCATATTTAGGCCTTCAGATAGGACCTTTCCTGATGGTCTCTTTACACGATGCCTATGAGGTCCTTTTGATGAAGGTAAAATCTTGTTGCCATGATTGGAAATGTCTGTGGTTAAACAAAATACAAATAATTCATGATATTACATGGTACAGTCTTCTTACTGTGTATGCCATCCAAGCAATTCCGCTATCCCTTCCATGTCAGTTTTTTTTTTTAAATAATTCCTGTTTGCAGGATTTTATTTGAGTAGTAGAAAAACCCAGAATAAAACAATAACTCTTGTCATTCCTCCTCCTTTTGGAAGTTTAGACTTACCAGATCTGGAACTATATACATCAGTTATCCGTAAAAGTGCATTATGGCACTTCATTCTGTTTCAGCTTCCTGGAGGTTCCTCAAATGATCTTTGAGATTTTGCAGTGCAGCAGAGAATCCTAGCTGTGTGTATATCCTAGATTTTTAGCAGCCCTGATAAAATCAGCAAAGGAGGGTTGCTCAACTACTGGATCCTTACGTTGGTTACTAGTATCACCAGCTCCTGACACTAGGATCCTTGGGAGTCAAATATACATACAGAACTTAAAATGTGCACAGATTTGAATTCCTGTGAGCAATTGCTAAATAAAGATAATATATTAACTTGGGAGGACTTTAGGAATAACCTAGACCAGAATATACAAAATCTCAGAAAAAAATCTAATGACTAAATTAAAGATTTTCAGATTATTTACAGTAAAAAGGTAGGACTGACCTAGATGTGTCTCATGACTATTGAACTCCAGGTGCCTTCATTCTTGTAATAAAGGTGTTATGACTAATGCATATAGAATTCTTATTTCTCCTAGAGAGGTATTTAACAGGAAAATGCAGTATTATGTGGGAGCACTCTTTACAAATACCTCTTGATAAGGCTCTGTGGACAAAAATACTGTTAATACTGAAGTATGTATCTAGATCATGCAAATTCAGATTTTTTTTTTTGGCTGTCAGGGTCAGTTCAAGTACTTGATGCTACAAATACTTGTTGGGGATGTTCTCCTGGGTCTATGGGAGACTGGATGCATTTGTTCTTGAATTATCCTAAATTATCTGGTTTTAACATGACTCTGCAGAATATCTTTGTCCTTATATGGTCGAGTCGTTACACTCTTTAAGGCAACCTGTTTGTTAGGCGATGTGTCTACCTTTCTTTTGGCTTCCCTTCATTTTAAATTGTTACTTCTCCTTGACAGAAATGTGTTACCAAACAATGGAAAACTACTTTTCACTATTTTCTTGATTTAGCTTCACTGTTAGATGAGCTATCTGCCATAAAAATACTGTCCTAGATCCTAAGTTGAAAAGTTGCCTTCCTGGTTGAAATTTACTGCAGAGCACTATGAAGCATTCAGAGATTTGTAGTATTTGGTCACTGTGGACTGCATGCTCTCATCTCTATATATTAAGTCATAATTTTTTCTTTTGTGTACTGTTTGGTTGGTTTATTGTTGTTGGACTGCTAGCTTCTAGTAGTGTTGTGTGCAGTAAATCATACCCGTGTTAAAAAATCTACTTTGTGTCTAACTTCTATTTCATTTTATTACACCAGTTTTTCTTGGAATGTAAATGTCCTGTAGGTAATCTATCTTTCACCAAACAATGTATTTACTGTAACTAGACACTGACTTTTTTGTTTAAATAGTGTAAAAGTAGAAGTAATGTCTTTCGGCTTTTCCCGGTTAAGGGTCGCCACAGCGGAACTCCGGTCCGCTAATGATTGGCAGTGGATTTTTACGGTGCCAAGTTACCAGCCTGACGCTCAACCTTCAAAGAAGGCACACCCCTTCACGCTCGCACCTACCTGCATGTCTTTGTCACTCGACAGCGGGGAGGATAGTGTAATAATTTTAATTATGTTTTAATGTTTTTTTCATACTAGTCCTTGGTCATAATTTTAAATTGTGTATTAAGGCTAGCCACCCAGTGTTGTGAAGATTGACTCTGTTGAGGTGACATCCTGACTCCATGTGTGAAAATGGGAAAAGGGGTTGTGGATGGATGGATTGTGTCTCAGTCTTTTAACTTGTACACTATGTCTGTTTTAGTAAAATTGTGAATAACTGCACACATTGGTTCTACACGTGTATATTACTGTGTTTGTCTGTAGAGCTTTTCTCCCTAGGCTTCTGCTGAAAAGTGTCCGAGTCCATATAGACTATCCCAGTTAATAAATAGAAATGAATGAATTAGTGTGAAAAGTGGAATGTAATTGTACTTGTTGCTGTGAGAAAGTACTTCTCAAATGTCTGAGTCTCCTTGGAGGCTGTTGTATCAGGTCACGTGATGATTTCTTCATTCAGACTGACTTGCCAAATTTTATTCTTCTCCATTGAACATGGAACTGTGGAAACCAAGAAAGGCATAATCTGAATTGAATAAAGTCATAGGAATTCTTTTGGGAACTTTATGTAAGTAATGGGACTGTGTATTAATCCTAGATGATTAATAGTAACTACTGGAAGATACCCTTGGGATACAGCTACTGCCTGTAAAGGCTCGGAACTTTCTATTTTGAAATAAAAAGTCAGAAACCGTAAAGGACCGCATATGTTTTAGCTGGTGGCAAACTGGTTTTAGTTTAAATGGTGGTTATTTTTCTGACCATCTTTCATTTTTGATGTTATATTTTCAGTATCTGCTGCAAACTTTTGCTGTCAGCATATTTATTTAGAAAACAAATGCTTTAAGTTATTTCAGTCAAAGAGGTTTATTTTTCATATTTAAATGCTTGCAGCTGATGGTTTATTTAATGGTAAAGATTATGCATTTTACTTGTGTACCAGGCTAATTGGTATGTGTCCTTAGAGTGACAATTTTTAAAAGTTACTTGCAAATATTTACATACATTTACATACTTAAAAACTGACTTATTTTAAAGGTAAATGGGAACTAAGTTGTGTTATTGTTCTGTCAGTTTTGAAACACTACTGGCAGCATACTTTAAAGCTTAGGATGGAAGAAGTCTGTGTTGGAAAGTCATTATTTACTCTCCCACCCACCCCAAAACTGGAAATGTGTGTGTGTCTATGCATGTGTGTGTGTGTCTTTGTGTGCATGTGTGCAAGCAGAATCTGATGTTGTCCTTTTCATTCTTCCTCACTGTTGGGTTACAGATCCTATCCTTGGATCCAACTTGGCCACATTTCTTAGACTTGGATCGTAGTCTTGAGCTCCTCCTTCTACTCATAATGCTCCACCATCTTGGTAGTTTCCTCAGATCTTGTTTGCCACCTAGCTGGTACGATGCAGATGCCTGACCTTGTTTTGGAGTTACAAAAAGTAAACTGTTTTTTTGTATATTATTCTTTCTTATCTTTAACTACTTAGTCTTTTTGCTATAAGTCTCCTCCCCTCCCTTTCAGTTTTGCAGGTGGTAGGTACTAGACAGTGTATTTTCCATTCCTCCCTGCTCCTGTCTCCACACAGATGGCTTTTCTGCCTTCCACCTTTTCTCTCTCTTTCCCTCTAGAGTGTTTAAAAAAAAAAATGTTTTCTCGTTCTTGTTATTGGTAGCTTTTTGTAGTTACAGTTGTTCTGTCATTGAAGTGTAGTTGTTAGGGTGTAGTTGCTGTTATAGTTATATTCCTTAATATTTTTTTCCTGTACCATATCAGACAAACCTACAGGATTCAAGTGTTGCACGGAATGAGGGCATAAGATCCCCCATTCTGATATGCACAATAAATGTGTGTATTGTTTAAGGCCAGATCACCTGTGGTCAGATTTGCGAAGGATTCAACTCCCGAGCCATCGCTGACCACAGGAACAAGCTTATCCTCAAACGTCTGTTGCCTGCTTCATTCTGCTCTTCAGGGGCTCAAACCCCCTCAGCCAGCTTTACTTGGTCTTCAGAGCGAGGAAACACTCTCATAAGACTTCCAGAGCTTCTTCGGAGCCACCAGCAAAGACTGCCAAGACCTTGGTTCCAAACTTACTAGATCCAGGACCTACTTCTGCTCCTTCAGATCCCAAGTCTCTTTAGATCTGACAGGAACCTCTCATGTGGCTGCTTCTCCTAGGCCAACTTCCTCTACCTCAAATACAAAGACCTCATATCCGAGAGTTAGCACGTGAACCCCAGAGTTTGCCATCAGGACAGTTTCCCTGATACTGCCCCCAAAACTGCTCCAAACCCTATCCAGACACTCCAGACCTACTTTGGTTGCTTCTTGTAGGTCCTCCAGGAGTCTATCAGATATTGATATGGGCAGGATGATGCAGAGGTTTCTCAAAACTCAGATCCAAGATGGGGGTATTGTCAGCTCTATCCCCATTCGGATCATTAAGTGTTCCTGCTGCTTTCATCCAGTCTCATTCTCTGATCTGACCAGCAAGTTTAGAGTCCCAGGATCGTAGGTGCACGAGAGAGTTGGCTTGGATCCAAGGAAGCTTCCCTTCTCGACTCTGACAGCTGTCCTGACTAACTGTGCTCCAAGATCTTTGGATCAGAGTGGGTCTGTGATCCTAGAGGTTCGTGTTGGATCTGGGAGGGAAGGGTTTGGTTCCGACTTTTTTGGACCTGTCCCTTCTTCTCGGCACTTCAGCCCTCAATAGCTTGGGTCTGATCCTGTCTGGGGACCACGGATTGGGGGTGATTCCCATCCATGCTTCCTCAACTACCTTTGCTTTGAGGGAGATGGGAGTGGGTTTTTCCTGGTCTGTCGGCCTTCCAGATTGTGGAAAGCATATTTTCTGTTCACATAGATCTGACCTCTTGCCTCCGATCCTCCCCGACACCCTTCACTGGATTTGCATGCTGAGCCCATTGTCCCTGTTCAGGGTCAGCCTGCCTTGAGAAGCCTCCAAGTTCTTCACCCTGAGGAAGCCACACTTTCTTCCAATACCTCTCCAGAACACCCCACAGAGGAGGTTCCTCGGAATAAAACATGCAAAAGGAGGCACCTTGACTCCCCATTGGAGTTGCTCACCGAAGAAATGGACTTTGAGGGAGAAGGATTCCCCAAGATCACCACCTGATGTCTCCTTTGTAGACATCTTGGAGATCTTTAGACAGAAAGGTGGCTGGTCATCGTAACCTCCTCCTCCTGAAGAGTCTCTGTTCTTAGATGCTTTTGGGGTGGGTCCATCGACATCTTGGGTGACCCCTCCCCTGGTGGATGACCTTATTGACTTAGTCTCTCGCCGGGCATAGAAGGAGCTGGATACTGTCGAACCTATCCCCCAAACATCTGGATAGGTTTCTGGTTCCCCCCAAGACAGACTTCATTGGTCCAATGGTGTCACTGTTGATGCCATCATTGTAGCAGCAGCCACCAAGTAGGAGCTAGCTGAACAGAGCTCCTCTTTCCATCTGCCAAACAGCGAGTCTCAAGCGATGGACAGGTTTGGCAAGCGCATCTATGCCTCGGCTACTTTTGCGCTGAGATATTTAAATTATTTGGCACATTTCACTCATTTGCAAAAAGATTTGGTTAAGGAGCTGTCCAGCTCTCTTGCATAAACCATGTCAGACGAGAACTTCAAGAAAGTATCCCCCAGTTGGCTACTCTTGCTTTTGTGTCTAACTCTTTTATGAGGCTTATCTTTCATTCAGTGGAGGGTACCTCAAGAGCAGCCGGCTTAGGTATGGCAGTTAGAAGGCATGCCTGGATGAGGCTTTGTGACTTTGCAAAACCTTTTAAGGCATCCTTTGTCAGTGCTCCCTTCGATGGCTCCTCCTTGTTTGGACCATCCATCAAAAAGACTCTTGCCCACAGCGAGCAGGAAGGAAAGACACTGTCTGCCATTGAGATCAAGTTTTCTACCCCTCAGTGCACTTTCTCCAGAAATCAGCAAGTTGGTAAGAAGACTTGGTTTCGAAAATTTCAAAGCTCTTTAAATGATCAATGTGGGGATTCTTCCTTCAGAGGCAGAGAAGGAAGTTTCAGTGGTAGATGTCACACCAGAGGCAGAAGGGGTCCACAAAATCAGGGTTTCAGAGAAGTTTTCTCTAACGAGTCCTGTCGGCACTCCTGAAGTGCTGCCTGGCTGTCTCTCTCTGGAGGCAGTCGGGGGTCATTGTTCCCCGCAGCTAATCACCTGGACCAATCTGACAACAAATTCCTGAGTTCTAACCGTAATATCCAGAGGTTGTTACATTCTCTTTTCCCATCCACCTCCATTGGAACAAAAGAAACTCCCTGACATACCACCTAGTCACAGGGAGCATGCAGTACTGAAAATTCAATAATTACTGCAAAAAAGAGTCATCCAGGAGGTCCCAACCAGACAAAGAGGATTCAGAACTTACTCCCGCTTCTTTTTAGTGCTAAAGAAAATGAGGGACCTAAGGCCCATCCTAGATCTGCGTAGTTTAAATCAACATGTAAAGAAGTCAAAGTTCCAGATGGTTACGGTTCAGTCCATTCTACTGCTGTTGCACAAGAACGATTGTATGTGCTCAATAGACCTTCGGGCCATGTACTATCAAGTAAAAATAGACAGATGCTCCAAAAGTCATTTGTGCTTCAGGCTGGGAGCTAGTCATTAGCAGTTCAGAGCTCTGCCCTTTGCACTCTTCACAGCCCCCAGGGTGTTTACCCAAATGCATGGCAGGAGTGGCAGCTCACCTGAGGCTGGAAGGATTCCAGGTGTTTCCGTATTTGGAGGACTGGCATCTCCTGCTCCAACCTGGCATCAACTACTTCAGGCCAAGGACTATTTGTTCCAGATTTTCAACTACCCGGGCATTACCATAAACCTTGCCAAATCGAATGCCTCTCCCATTCAGAGGTTGGAATTCATCGGTGTGGTTCTGGGTACAACACACCAGATCGCTTCTTTGACTCCTCATCGCATAGCATCCGTAAGACAACAGGTATGGGAAATAATTTCTTTGCCATCGCCCTCAGCGAGAATGATACTTCAAGCCCTTGGCTCTTTGTCAGCTGTCATCATCCTAGTGCCCTTAGCAGAGTTCTTTATGCGGATTCTCAAGTGGACTTTGGCTGTTTAGTGGTTTATTCTTTACCAACAGGTACGTCATCTTCAATGATGGATTCATTCAGATGATCTGTTCCTGGGCAGACCGTTCCTTCTTTCCCCCCTATGGCCACAGTGACCACAGATACTTCCAGCTAGGGTGGGCATTTTGAGGGAAAGATGGTCCAAGGCACATAGTCTTCCTCAGAGACCAGATTGCATATCAACGTCCTAGAGTTGAGAGCAGTTCTTCTAACGCTGTTAGCTTTTCAGGACAGCCTCCCCTGTGAGACAATTGCAATACATGCCAGTAACATGTTAGTAGTCTGGTATATCAACAAGCAGGGCGGAACCCATTCTTACCCGTTATGCATAGAGGCCATGAAGGTCTGGGAATGGGTGATATTTTCAGAATGCTTTCTACTTTTAACACAGATACGGGGGAAAACCAGTATTCTAGCAGACAACCTTAACAGGCCTGTTCGGACCCCTCACAAGTGGTTCCTCAATCAGTCAATGGCAAATTTGATTTTCAGCCATTGGGGCCAGCCTTGCTGTGACCTCTTTGCATTCCCTAGGAACAACAAGTGCAGCAAGTACTTTGCTCTGATCCTCCTCTGGGGGATTGCCCAAGGGATGCTCTAGTTCACGATTGGTCCTCCTGTCTCCTTTATGCTTACCCCCCCCTCTCTCCCATTGATCCCGAAGTTTCTACAGAAAGACAGACAGCTGAAGAGTTCAGTAATCCTCATTGCCCCCCTACTGGCCACCTCAGGTATGGTTCCCCTATTTCTGGTCTGATCTGAAATATCCCCCATGGATTTTGGAGCCCAGACAGGACCTCCTCTCTCCTCTCTCATCCATTAGGGAATCAACACCCCAGTCTACTCACCCTCAAAGTGACTGCTTGGTATCTCCAATTTTAGTAATTCTACAATGGCCCAGGCTTGCTTTCCCTGTTCAAGACATAGTTCTAGCTTCTGAAAAAGCTTCTGCTATAATCGTCTGTCAAAGCAAATGGAGAAGGTTTGCCATTTGGGCTTCCAGAGAGAATTTCGACCCTTTTGTTAGGCCAAGTTTCAGCTGTCCTTCTCTTCCTTGCATGTCTTTTCAAGGAAGGAGCTAGTTTCTTCATATAAAACTTCATCTGGCAGCCATTTCAAATTTTCATGCTGGAGGTGTTTCTGGCTCTCTTGCAAAATCTAAATTATGTAAAACCTTCATGAACGAGATTTTACTGCTTAGACCCCGATAAAAGATCCTACTGTGCCATGGGATGTGACTGTTATTCTTCAAGGACTAACTTAAAAAAAAACATTTGAACCAGCTAATGACTGTGAAATTAAATTCCTTTCATAGAAAACCATCTTGTTGGCAGCTGTTACTTCAGCAAGAAGAATTTCCGAGCTTCAGGTCTTATCAAAACCGCCTTAAATAATTTTTCACAAAGATAAGAGTTTCTCTACGTACCAGTCCATCCTTTATGCCTAAGGTAACCACAGAGACTAATATTAACCAGTCTATACAATTGCCAGTCTTCTTTCCTAATTTTTCTAACAAGGGTGAATATATGTTGCATCTGCTTGATGTTCATAGGCAACTACGGTTCTACCTTCATAGAACTATACAGTGCAGAAAGTCTGACCAGCTGTTTGTTTTGTTTCTCGCCTAACCGGCTAGGTCAAGCAGTTTCCAAAGTTACTTTGGCTGAGTGGATTACCAACTGTATCTTGCTAATTTATTCAAAAAAATATATTGAAATTGCTTCGCCCTCCTAAGGCCCATTCTGTCAGATCAATGGCTACATCATCATTTTTCTCCTTCAAAGCATTGATTGATGTTATTTGTGTTGCAGCCATTTGGTCAAAGACTCGTACCTTTGTGACACATTTGTCTCCAGAAGTAGAGCTTCTTTTGGCTCGGCAGTGCTCTGGCATTCCCTCCTTGAGGCCACTCGAGAGTAACTGGGGACTCTCGCCCAGTAGTGAGGAAGAATGAAAAAGACAGCATCAGATTTTGAAGTTATATACTTACCATAACTTGGTATCTGCATTGTCCATTTTCATTCTTCCTCGCCTTTCCTCCCAGCCATCCCCCATTCTATTAGCTCCTGAGGACCTATTGGATTTATGAGAACCTTTATGTTCCTGGTTTGAGCCTCTGATTTCCATCTCTCTGTTATGTTTCTTTATTCAATAGACAATAGGGCAACAGACTCGATCTGAGGAAGCTACAGAGATAGAGCATTATGGTTATAGGGAGGAGCTTCAGACTAGGATCCAAATCTAAGAAATATGGCCGAGTTGGTTCTGAGGATTGGATTCGTAACCCAGTAGTTAGGAAGAATGAAAATGGACAACACAGATGCCAAGTTATGGTAAGTACAATAACTTGTAATTTTAGTTTAAATGTTGGATATTTTTCTCACTATTTTTCATTTTTATTTTTATTGCTTTTGTTTACTGGGGTAGTATGACTGGACAGCAGGGCCCATTTTCAGCGCAGGCCTGTGGAGAAAGGCTCCAGTGTACAAACAGTAATAGAGTGACTCTTAACATATGAAATGCAATAATATATAAACTTAGGAAGGAAGGAATTTCTGTTGGAAAGTCCTCATTTACTCCCCCAATCTGGAAATGTGTGTGTCTGCAAAATTATTTAAGTCATGCTTCAGTTATTGGCTGTCAGATTGCACTGAAAGGCATTAGGCTTTATCTGAGGTAGGTGAAATCCTAGGGCGCCAGTGATTATAACTCTTAAACTCCATATTGCCCAGCTATAATTTAACTGGGTATTGCAGGTTTTTGTCACTACCCAAAGCCCCTGTGCGGGGTTACTCTAAACCGTTAAGGCTAATTTCCATTTGCATTTTAACAGGTACCAGTGGTAGGAGTCAAACCCCATAGTGCTGGATCCATTGTGTATTCTAGTATTAATAGCAGTTGTATGGAAGTAGAAGTATGTATCTCTGTGACTGTCACAGTGGTGTTTATAAGAGACTGAACGTGAAGAAGAAATAAGGCAGACCATTTGAATATTACAGTTAAAGACTGTTAAAGTGAAGGCAGCCAATCCTGGAACAAGACATAGTTCAAGAATGAATGCACCAGAGTAACATTAGAGGAAGAATGAAAGAGAGAGTGGGAAAACATGGTAAATGAAAGAAGATGAGAGACATGGTTGGGCTGATGACCAGTAGGAAGGAGGAATATAACAGTATATAAATAATGTAAGATAAGGTGAATAGGAATCAGGAATATGAGGGGATGGAGAATACAGTGAATGTGTGCTAAGAGTGTGTAATAGTGTTGTAGAAAGCAGAGAAAGGTGTTTGGTTTAGAGCCAAAGAAAAGTGGCAGTGAGAGTAGAATAGCATGGTTGCTGAAGGAATAGTGGAGACAGGGTGGGTTGATTAACAGTAGAAAGGATAATGTTGGCATAAACTTAATGTAGGAGATGGCTGCAGTAGAATATAAATCAAGAAAGGTGAGGAATAGAGTGTATTACTGTGTGACATTAGAAAAGAGGTAATGTTTAGGATATCAATGTTGTAGAAAGAATGTAAAAAAGATAGTTTTGAGGACAGTGTGATGGACTTCTGGAGAACCACAGGAACTTTATCTAAAGTGGGAACAAAAAGAATGACTCGGAAGTAGTGGTATAGAGGTCAGTGGAAAAGGGCAAAAGTAAGATGGGAGGAGGAAGGTGGTGACATTTGGATAGTTGTACTTATTAGCCAATGTTCATTTCTTGCTTGGTGGGAAGGGAGGGAATGAAACAAATGTATACAGTTTAAATTGGAGGAAGCCTGTACCAAGCCTCGAAGTGATCAGCGTAGGTAGAAGGGATAGCCTGCTTGTAATTCTGCATGTGGAGACAAATGATCTGGCAAGTAGTAAAGCAGGGGACAAGTCAGTAGAACTTAAAAGTTTTGCAGAAATGTAGTTGGCTCACTAGGCTTCCCACAGATGATGCTATTGTAGCGATTTTGAAGAGCAAGGAACAAGAGAGATTTGGAAAACTGTTGGAATGCCTTTGAATTACTAAGTGATTTATTGCAGCAAGCAGGGTTAAGTTATATTAAATGGTAAATTTCAAAATGGGAATGTCAGGTGTTAGACAGGAACCATCCTTATCTAAGTATTTATAGGAATGAAGTCAAGAAAACTGGACTGGAAAAATACCTTTCACAAGTCCTTTGATAAGTAAACTTAAGAGAAAGAGTGGCAGTTATTTTTAAGCATGCAGAGTGCACATGTAGGCTTATGAAATAAGGTAAGACAATAAGGAATGGTGTTGTGCAGTGCCAGAAAAGTGGCTTAAAATGTTAGTTCAATGTTCTAGTTGTAAATAACGATTGTAGGCTTAAAAAATCTTGGGCTGCCCTTATAAGGAATGAACTGTAGTGGTGTGTTGATAATTCTAGATTTACATAAAGAATATGAAAGGGAAAAGAAATAGCATTGTACATATGGGACTGTATTAAAAACACAGAGGTGAAAACTGATGATGGAGAACACAAAGGAGGTCAACTATAGATACTGACCTCGAAGGAACAACCTGGAATAGGAGTAGAATAGGCAGAATTCCTACATGTTAGACATCATCAGATGCAGGAAGTAAGGATGACATTCTGAAGAGAGAGGCTGCAAAACAGGCAAAGGTGAGAACTATAGTTAGGGGAGATGTTTATTTGTTCAGTGGTGAATTACAAGGTGTCCATGTTAAGGGGAAATAGAGACTTAACTGGAAGAGCTGTATGAAAATCAGATTTTAACAGTAAACAAGAACTCCATTGAGGAAAGGCTATATATTGTCCTTGTCATCCCTAATGCACATGGACTGACTGGATGTGAAAAAGCCTGACAGCAGTAGTATTGATGGCACTGCATGGTTCACAGTCTCTAGAAAATTGTTATAGTTACAAAGAAGGCAATTGTATGATTGCAGGAATGTAGATTTACATGTGAGGAAGTAGTTGTTGAGATGTATTGCAAAAGGCATGAAATCCTTTGTTAGAGCATATGTATGAAAAGAGGAGACAGAGTGGTAATGAGAGTGATTGTGGGGATGGAAGCTATTATTATAGTTAGACATGGAGGAGAGGAAGAGAAGCAAATATCTTGGCAGGTCACAGAAGACAGCAGAAGTCCTTTGCAGGTGAAGGCAGCCATAAGTGAAGATATAGGAGAGGGCTGCAGCAGAATAGGGTTCTATTTGAAAACAAAAGTACTTACATCAAAAAAATCTTTATCAAATGATCATTGTTTTTGAAAAAAATTGGGTAGAACAGGTGTTTCACTAGTATTATTTACAAGGCTATCAAAAATGTACCTGAATTAGCAAAAAAAAAAAATGGTTTAGGTGACCTGGTATCCATGGTTACACACCAGGTCGGCTTTGCAAAAGGCAGATCATGCCTGTTCATCTAGCTGAGTTCTTGAAAAGGGTTACTGAGGCCATGGATATGGGGCATGTACAGTCTACACTACTTACCTGGACCTTGCCAAAGCTTTTGACACTCAACTAATCTGGGATTTGTTGACAAACTCTCCCAACTCAACATTAACCCATATGTAGTTTGTTGGAATAGGTAGCTGTCTGTCTGACAGAAACCATACCTTTATCAATGGTATTTGCTGCAGACAGGAAGATGTCACCAATGGTGTCCCAAGGGTCTCTGTCTTGTACCCCCCCCCCTCTGGTATATATTTCTCAGAAGTAAAAGCTGATATAATACGATTGTGGCTAACAAAGATTTCTGTTGATTTACAAATGGGGGTGGTTATTAAATCCCATTCCCATAATCAAATTATCTAGTAGCAAGGGCTGGACAAAAAATTCTTGGTGTATTAACCATGGGTTTATTCTCAACAGCAAGAAATACAGCATATTTTCCTTTAGTAAATATAACATCACTACTGCTTACCTTATGAATAATATTCTGCTTAATTTTTATACAGTTATTGGGAACTTTGGGTTCATCTGTAGTTAACAGACTGTCCTTTAACTACCACATCACTGTAGTTAGAAACTCGTTCTACCTTGCCCAGCTTATCCTTTGCAGTATTTTTACAAGGTTCAAAGAAGTTACAGTCCCAATTTATCCATCCCTTACTAGACCCATCATTAAATATAATGCGCTGTTTGGCATCTGCCTTGCTAAACACATAAATCAGTTTGAGACCTAAACATTTCCTCACCAGAACGATCTCTGGTCTTAGTACCTTCTGTTGGTCTAGTAGACTGAAAGCCCTGTCCATCAGTGTTGTACAAACTCCTTTGGGGTGATCTCTGCATAGCCTTCTGTGCTATGAACGATCTGGCACTCTTTGAACTCCTTCACTTGAATAGAACCAGTGATAAAGCAAACACTCTGTGTAGAAACCTAAACCTATAGTACCGCATCAGTAACATCAGGTGGTGTCTCTGATACCTAACATAATGTGTCCCCCATGTCTTTAGTAGACTGTCATTGTATATAAGGCAGAATACTTCTCTAGCAACCTGTAAAAACAGTCTGGATGCCTGGTTGGGTGATTATCAACTTTTTGTTGGGGATATGTGGAGAAAGTTTAGTTGATGGAAACATTCAATCTCCTACCAACACTGGAAGATGTAACTGAGCTTCTGAATGTTATCCTTAGCTGTAATCTTAGTAAGCACCTATAAAGCTGTAAACATATTAAGAGGGGTTAGGCAACCAGGAATACTGAATTACTTTTTCATCTTGGTTTTACATAGTACTGTAAGATAAGATTCCATCAGGGTTTGGTGTAAGGGGATCAAATGGGAAGGTGACCACTCAGGATATAAAGAAGAAAGTTCAAGAATTTGGAGTCACAGGGTCTAGACAAGCTACTTTTCTGAGTATGGAGAAAGTTTTGGTGCAGGCTAGTGGAACTGCTGAATGATTATTTTTCAGCTTCGCACATCAGAGATACTAGCAGTCCAAGAGATGCTGCCAACACATCTTGGCATGTTTTTATGCCTGTTTAACTACTGATGTAGATAATGAGCTTTCTGTTGATGTGGTGTACTTGTCCTCAGTGATGTTTTTGATACCTTAGTAAAGAAATTTAAAGGGGTAAGTAGGAAGAAGAATGGTAAAGTAGTTTGGAATCTGACTGAACTAAAGCAGTGAATCACAGGGGAATTTTTCAGGAAGAGGGCTAATTACCAATGCCTCATCTGATGACCCTAATCCCCATAAATGGCCAAAGTGCTCACATCATCACCAGGAGTGGGGTTAAGCTATAAAAGCAAAGGAAAACTCTTTGCTGGGATGCCAATAAGAGCACAAAGCAGTATTTCTCAGACAGTGCATGTCTGACTGAGGGGAGACTCGATGATCTGCATGTATGAAGTTCATCACTTAAAGCCCCTTTCCCCTTTGTCTTTGCTGGAAAAGGTCTATTCCTCTTCTCACAATGATGATGTTCGTGTTTCACTGTTGCAGTCATCACAATTGGGTTATCTGCCTCCAGTAGCCCTCAGTCTGCCTGATTATCAAATTCTTGGGTCCTGCGTCGGTTGCTGTCTCATCTTTCATGACGTCAGAAAGTCAGGGGTATAAAGCATGCAGCCGACACCATTACATCAGTCTTTCTTGCGTGCGGTGCCCGAAGCAGAAGCAGTTTGCAAGTGCCAGTTGACCGACTCTTGAAATTTTCATTTTCGAGTTTCAGATCCGAAGTCTTCAACTAAGCTAAGTACCCTGTTGGAGATCCTTTTTCTTGCTCTAAACCGATGTCAGTAAAAGTTAACAATTGTATTTCTTGTGGAAAGCAAATACCTCATAAAGATTTTCATTCATACTGCATTCCTTGCTTATGCCCAGACCACGACGTACCTCGCTGTCAGTTTTGTGCCTTATTCAAACCTCATACTATTCGTCGTCGGTTCATTTACGCATCTAAATATTTTGGTACTCGGTTCAATCATCCAGAAATGGCTTCAGTAAGCCACCCGACTACCGACATTCCGAAAAAATGCAAAGATAAAGACAGAGACAGACCGCTTAGGTCCAAAGCTGCCGACGACGCTTCTCTAAGCTAGTCGCCAGTTCGCCAGTACTCAGTGAGGCACTTTTGCAGCCCCTGATACCCACTACTTCAGATTCGCAGGCCTCTTCTGAGACCCATTCGGAGTCCGGTGTGCCGCGAGATTGTTGTTCGACTGTGGAACCTGCGGATGTCTCTACCTTGGATGGGTCTGGAGCTGCTGTGCAGGCACCGGCTTCTGAGGGTGTATTCAGGCCTACTGACTTGCATATTAAACCGACGCCATCTTCCTCAAGGCCTAAAACTCTATCCATGCCTAGAAAACTGACGCCCAGACCGCATGGTCAAGCCCCTATGCCTAAAAAACAAATGATAAGAATGTCTGAAGACCTTATTACTCTAATCAGGGGAAGCCATCCTTCCCCCTCTAAGAGATCTAGGACTGATTTTCCTTCTGATTCTTCTGATCAGGATTCTGAAATTTCTGTTTTCTCTGATGACCAGGATTTGCCCTTATCTAGCTATGTGGATTTTGATGCAGAGGATTCCATTCCCTCTGCTTCCCATCCAGAAGATTTCTCTTTTGGTGAAACCTTGCATACTCTTAGGGAACATTTTTGCTGGGAAAGCCAGGATTACTCTGACTCCAAAAAGAGGCTTAGGGAATTCTTACTCCTGCCTCAACACAGGCCTTTAGCTATCCCTCTTGTACTGGACATTGTAGATGATGCCTTCTCGGAATCTAGCCTGGCCCCTGACTCTTTACCTCCTGCTCCCAGAAAACCTGATAGTTATTACAGGGTACCTGACTCTCACAAGTTCCTTTTAAAAATCCTACTGTGGATCCTGAGACCATTTCACAGAGACACAAGGGCATTAAAGTTACTACTGCCAAAAAATCCTACCCCCATTGATAGAGATTCCAGGGCACTGTATAGATGGGATAAGAAGGTATACACTTCTGCAACCTTAGCCATTAGAGCCTTAAACTACCAGTTTCATATGTTAAAGTATCAGCAGCATGTTATTGGATTGCTTAAACAGAAAATTATGTTGAATCCTGACTGTGCTGAAAATAAAGATTTACAGGATTTAATGCAGTATGCTGAACAAGTTGGAAAACATACTTTGCAATGTGGTTTTGATTCATTAGAGGCATCTTGCAGGGCTGCTGTCACTGGGTCTGTACTTAAAAGACATGCTTGGTTTAAGTAGCAATCTTTGCCAGATCATGTTAAAGCTAAATTACTGGATGCTCCCTTAAACCAAGACTGCCTGTTTGGCAACAAAGCAGAAGAAGTACTTAAAAAGATGGTGGAAAAAGCTAAATCTATGCAACCTGTTAAAGATTTCCTGCAAGTACAACCTCCCAGATTTAGTAGGCATTGGCCCTCTATGAATTGGTCCTTTCCTGCCTCTTCCAGGCCTTCAGTCCAAACCCAGAACCAGCAGAGCACCCAGGCTTCAGTCCCAAGGCACTCACAGGCCTAAGCAATGGGGGCTCCCACTTCCAAAGCAGGACGTAGTAAGACTCCCCCTATGGTAAACTGTCTCAGTGACTTAACTTTAAACCTTCCAAGCCCTGCTCACCTGACTGTTCCTTTAGAAGGAAAGATTGCCCTGCATGCAAAAAATTGGGAACTCATTACCCAGGACAAATGGGTTTTAAATATAGTTTCCTAAGGATACAGATTCCACTTCCACTTCTTACCAACACCAAATGGTTGGCCAGACCTACCCCTAAATCAGTGGGCAGAGGTGCAAATGCAAGTTCTCTCTCTTTTAAGCATCAGGACTATTCAGCCTGTCCCAGAAGAAGAATGGGGGCAAGGTTTCTACTCGAGAATTTTCCTGGTTCCCAGAAAAGACAATTCCTGGCTTCCTATCCTGGCCCTGTCTATCCTAAACACATTTTTGGTAATCCCAAAATTCAAGATGCTAACTCTTCATCAGCTGCTTCCCATTCTAGGCAAAGATGCCTGGTTGGCAACACTGGATTTAAAGGAAGCCTACCTGCACATCCCAATGAGGGAATCTTGCTTAAGATACCTACGCTTCAGAGCAGGCTACATGCACTATCAGTTCTCTCCACTGCCCTTTGGCTTATCTACTGCACCCAGGGTATTCACAAAGTGCATAAAACCAAATAAAGAAGCCAGCACCTAGGGTGTATGAAGAAATATTTATTGCAACTAGACCGGTTTCAGCACATAGCTTTCATCAGTAGTATGAACATAGGCAATAGGAAAAGACCCAACATTAAGTACCTGTTCCAATCAAAAATTCTGACATCATATTCTGTTAGGGAATGAAAACACGTTATAAATGTACAATACAGAGGTGATTATTACAAAAACCAGATTGAATAAAAATATCAATCAAAAAATAAAAATAAAATAAAAGACCCACAAATGTATAGGGCACAAAGACTCAATAGAAGAAGCATTATAATTTATCATTAAGTCCAGGGGAAAAAAGACCACCTAATTTTACTATCCATTTTCTTTCTTTCTTTACTATTGAGTATATCATGCCAACCAGTTTTAAAGGATCGATTGCCTGTAATATTATCTATAATAGTAAACGAGAACTTGGCAGTAGGATGATTCAATGTGTGTCTATATAAGACGTTGGTGACCCGGGCATTTCTGATATCACCCATGTGTTCAGACATTCTAACCCTAAATTATCTGGATGTCTCGCCCACATAGAAGGCTTGGCAAGTGCATGTGGCAAGATAAACAACCCAGTCCATACTACAATTGCCAAAACAGTGTATATTGTAAAGTTGTCCTGTATTTCTGCTAGTGAAAGTTTTTGTTTTGAATACATACTTACAAAAGGAATAATGTCCACAAGGATATGATCCAACCAGTTTGTCCCCCATGAGAGTTTGTTGTTGATAAATGTCATCTCGAAAATTTGTTTTTTTGTAATAAAAAAAGTGAGACCCTAGGGTTTTGCCCTTTCTGTATGAGAATAAACATCTGTCCCCCAGGAACTCCTCCAACTTCGAATGAGTTTTAAGAATATTCCAATGCTTATTAACTATGTCTAGAAAATGCACTGTATTCCTACCGTATGTGGTCACAAGCCTCAGAGTATCCTGATTATCCCGCTTATGATGTGGTTGATATTGTAATAGTGTATCCCTTGATCTATTTTTGACCATTGTATGGCTGAATTGACATTATGTTTGGCATATCCCCTTGCTATAAATCTATTGGCTAGATCTTCATGATGTTGTGTCAGATCCTGTTGAGAGGAGCAAATTCTTTTGAGACGCAAAAACTGAGATTTGGGAATATTATTAATAGTATGCTTGGGATGGAGACTGTTGGCATGTAACAAGGTGTTATATTCAGGAAATTTACGATATACACTAGTTTTTAGTGTGTTATCAGGCTGGCGCTGTAACAATACATCAAGAAAATGAATTTCATTTTGATGATAATCTACCGTAAACTCAGCGCCCCATATATTTCCATTTAGATGTTCTACAAACTCACCCAAATGTTGACTGCCTCCTTTCCAGGTTATCCAACAGTCATCCAGATATCTTCTCCAAATATCAATCTCAGGCAAATATAAATTGTGAAGTTCATCATAAATAATGTGCTCCTCCACATATCCCATATAAAGGTCAGCATAAATTGGGGCAAAAGAAGCGCCCATTGCTGTCCCCTGTATTTGCCAATAGCAATCCTGCTGGAAGTAGAAAGCATTTTTGGTAAGCATGTGTTCAGCCATGCAAATAAGAAGGTATTAAAACCAGGACGATATATGTTAGCTTTATTCAACCAAAACTCAATTGCAGCTAATCCCACCCAATGTGGAATACTAGTGTATAATGATTTTACATCAAGGGTGCACATAAGCCAATGAGGTTCAAGTTGGGAGTCCGAAACAATTTGCAAAAATTCAGTGGTGTCTAAGTCTAGCTCTGATGAATGGAAGTAATGGTTTAAGTTTGTCAGTAAGAAATGCTGACAAAGGTTCAGTAAGTGATCCAATCCCTGAAACTATAGGTCTACCTGGTGGTTGATGAGAAGATTTGTGAATCTTGGGTAATAAGTATAGATATTGTTGGCAGGGTCAACAACTGTTAGATGTGATTTAGTATTGGCACTAATAATGCCTTCCTCAACTGCATCCTGTAAAAAATCGTCAATTTCCTTTTTATAGTTAGGAGCATTTTCATGTAATGACGAGGGTTAGACAACTGTCTATTTCCCTCTTCCCAATAATAATCGGAATCCATGACTACCACTACAGGACAAACCAAGGACAATACTGATTGCACCAGACTGGCCACACCAACACTGGTACCCCCTCTTGCGCAGTGTGTCACTGCTGGCACCATGGCACCTGCCTTAGACTCCTGCCTTGCTGTCCCAGTAGGAGGGCCAGATTCTGCACCCACAGCTTCAAACCCTGAACCTGGCAGCCTGGCTAATTACCTGATCTCTCCGTTACCATCCCTCAGTAAGCAAGTGATGGATGTCATTCTGGAGGCAAGGAGGCCTAGTACTAGAAAATCCCATGCTGAAAAATGGAAAATATTCTGTTCCTGGAGCCAAACTCGGGGGATGGGCACAGGAGCGCCCACTTTACCCCATATTCTTCAATACTTAACTGAGATGCTTTACAAGGGCCTTTCCTTTTCCTCCATCAAAATTCATGCCTCAGCCATTTCAGCTCATTACAATACAGAACCACCCCTCTTCTCTCATCCACTACTGAAGCAATTCCTCAGAGGGGCCAAAAACGTAAGACCACCCAGGAGAGCCCCTACTCCAGCCTGGGACCTTAACTTTGTATTGGAAAACTCACTCTACCTCCTTTTGAGCCAGCTGCAAATGCAGAGTTGAAATTCCTTTCTTGGAAAACAGCCTTCCTTCTAGCCATCACTTCAGCAAAAAGGGTGTCTGAATTACAGGCCCTCATAGCAGTGGAGCCTTTCATCATCTTTCATGCTGACAAGGTGTCCCTCAGGACCAATCCCTCCTTCATGCCCAAGGTGGTATCCAGTGTGGCCCTTAATCGGCTCATTCATTTCTCAACCTTCTTTTCTAATCCACAGAACAAAGGGGAACGAATACTGCACTCGTTGGACGTGCACAGACAACTTAGATTTTTCTTGGACAGGACTAAGACTCTCAGGAAATCTGAACAGCTTTTGATTGCATTTGCTGCAGGGGCAGAAGGGAAGGCCATTTCAAAGCAAACCATTTCTAAGTGGATCGGCCATTGCATTCATTTCTGCTTTAAGCACCATGGAAAACCTACCCCACAGGGGATAAGACCACTTTCAGCCAGGGCTGCATCTACCTCTACAGCCTTTCTCAGAGATGTCCCTACCAGGGACATCATAGAAGCTGCTACCTGGAGTTCTGTGCATACCTTCACCAAGCATTATCACTTGCCAGTTTTTTTCTAAATCCAGTGCTGGCTTTGCCACTACAATCTTGCAAGGCCTTATAGCTGGTCCTAATGCTATCTAATTGCCCCCTCCCATCCTGAGCTTTGAGAATCTACCCAAATGTGATGACTGCAACAGTGAAACACGAAGAACATAGTACAGTTGTGTACACTTACCATAAATGTAGATGTTTGAGTGTATTCACTGTTGCAGTCCTGGTTACCCTCCCTCCCTTCAGCCCCCTGACTTCTATTGACTATACCTCTATTCTTGTTTGCTATTCTTAAAGCTTTTTGGTGTATTTGCTTTTTTGTTGGAGGTGTAACCTTGTATATAATTGCTTCCCATTATGGGGGCACCTGACAGCTGGGACAAGAAAAACTGATGTAATGGTGTCAGCTGCATGCTTTATACAGATGAGACAGCAACCGACACAGGACCCAAGACTTTGATAATCAGGCCGACTGAGGGCTACTGCAAGCAGATAACCCAAATGTGATGACTGCAACAGTGAATATACTCGAACATCTACATTTATGGTAAGTGTACTCAACTGTACTTTCTTGATTTCTGTGTATGTTAAGAATTTACTTTCTGAGATGGTCTGCCAGTACAGAGACAAAGGATCAGTCTGTAATGCAGTTGACTTTAGCTTAGGAAGGAGCCCTCATCACCTGTAGCATTAGGCAAGGAGATATATTGCGCAGCTGAGAACTACTTTCCTTTGTGTGTGCGATAGAGGTATCTCTCATCATATACATGCATTGACAGACTAGATCACATATTTTGAATGAGGCATATTGGGTAGTGGATTATTTGGGGGAAAAGTTGCATAGTAAAATGCAGTTGTAAATTTGGGATTTAATTGCAAATAAAATTAACCATATTCTCTAGCATGACATTGGTCACAGTCAAGCCTGCCATCTTTTTACTGGTATTCCAATACAACCATGTTATCTTTTAGAGAGGCAAACTAGATCAAATTTTCTGTAGTTTACTTAGTAGTTGGAGGAAAGCTTAAGTCTTTGGCATAAGTTGATCCAGCTGTGGTGTTTGGCTTCCTGAAAAATGAGACTACAGTACAGGAAAAGTGTTGGAGTAGCCTTATTGTATGGTATATTGATAGTACATGTTAATATTTTCCTTCCCCAGTAGTTTTTGTTTCACCAGTTTGTGCAGTTTCTTTTTCCTGTAAGGCTGAAAAGTTATCATTCCGTGCTTACCTGCATTTCCTTTTGGTGTCTCAGAATCTGGTAATGTGCAGAAGAAGCCTTTATTCAGAGCTCTAAATTTCATTCCCCGATGCATATTCATCGTGGTCTTTCAGTAGGAACGCTAGACTTGCTGAAACACCTTAACATGTCTGAGTAACCCAACTAACAGAGAGAGAAAAAAGTGGCAGCTGATTTAACTTTCTTCACATCTCCTTGACCTGGAGTTCAAATTCTGAATGGCTATGTGCACAAAATGTAGTCACCTTTTGAGATGAAATTTTTATAAGCTGGAGAAGGTTATTTTAAATAGCTTTTATTTTGTGAAATGTGACTTGCATGTCTGTATCTTAGAAAATTTGTGGAATCAAAGACATCTGATGGTGTCAAGAGCACACTGGACCAGACTGCATAAAAATGTATGAGAAAGGTTGTATGAACCTGTTTTTTTTTTTTTTTTTTTTTTTTTTTTTTTTTTGAGGGGGTTGAAAGCTTTTTGGATTTTTAGACTGGCAATGAAGTAAGCAAACTGACTTCATAATTTCTTTTTCCTTACCTATCCTGGAGCTTTTCCTTACCTATCCTGGAACTTATCCATATTAGTTAAAGGATACAAATAGTGTCTGTATTAAGGTACTCACCCATCTGCTAGTTTGCCAGTTTATCCTGTATTTAAATTGATAAAGTCGTTTAATTTTTTTTTTTTTTTTGTAGCTGTTTAGATTTTTGTATACCACTGGCAAACCTGCTGTTTATTTGATGGAGGCCTGTTGATAGATGCTCTGAATGTTGTTAATGGAAGGTCACCAGAGTTTTGTAATGGCATTTAGACTCTGAGAACAATGAGATGATGAGTTTTGCATTTTTATCACTTTTTCCTCTTCAGATGTGCGCAGGATCTCTGGATTAGTGTATAGTTTGGGGATGCATGAGACTTACCCCTCTGCAAGAAAATTTCTGTGTTGTTCAGCTTTGGAAGTGCTACTTTTTTGAGTAGTGACCTTTCAAGGTTTTGGTATTTTGGGGTTGAATAATCAGTCATATGTCAGTATTAAGATGAGGTTGTTCATAGTAAATATACTTTACTCCTTAGTTGTCTGCATAAAAATCTGTGCATTACTGTCTTCTTCTCCTGTTTGTTACTTTTGTGAAAAAGGTAGAAAGCTAGACTTGCTATTTTTTCTTTTGTATTTATAACTTGTAAGAATTGTGCAGCTGTGGCCTCATTACTGGCATTGACTTTGCCATCAGTGGGTTTTAGTGCTTACTTTGAGAACCACTTAATTAGTGATTCCTAATGAGCTGATCTTGATGGTGAAAAGCAACTAACTTTTGTTTCTCGTTTATGTACAGTATAACATTCAGCTATTTGGTTACATCGGAAAACCTGTACAAAGTATTTCTTTAAAATGGTAACCAGTACTCTAGTTGTAACATATATTAACTCTTCATGGAATGCAGGTCATTTCATTTTATTTTACATGTCTGTGTTTATGCAAATGTCTTTGCTCTGTGACTAGATAGATAGCAGCCTGAACTTTGACTGCCATGTATCCACAGTGGTGAAGAAGTCCTTCTAGGCTGCACAGCTAATAAGCAAATGCACAGCACCCAGATCCAAGGAAGTTATAGTCCCACCGTACTCTGCCCTCATTAGACCAATAATAGAGTACAGTGCACCTTTTGGCATGTATTTGACCAGGCACTTACAAAAGCTGGAGCGACCTCAGAGGTATCTCACACAGAAAATATATTTATGTAAACAACATGTCCTACGGAGATGGACTAAAACCTTATCCCTTTTATCTCCTACTGACTGTTAGGATGTGACCTGTGCCTAACCTACATTACACTCAGAAATCCAATCCTGATGGAACTGTTGCACATTTGCAAGACTAACAGCATGGGGGTCACCCAAGCTGGGGATGTAAACCTGTTCTGCGACAAAACCACGCTGGAGAGACAGATGTGTTTCATAGATTAGCTCTTCTCTGGAACAGGCTTCCTATTCACATTAAGTAGAACCCTTCCCTGGCCCTCTTTAAATGCAGTTGGGATCATTAGATGGGAAATTGTAAATTCACTCCTGGGGTTGCATCTCTGCCTCTTATGCACAGGGGCAGCCTTTAAAATACTCAAAATCACAGGACAAACCTAAGCCATCCTGTAGCCCCTAGGGATCAAAAACCTGTGAAAGTACGGGTAACATTGGCGAGGCTGTAAGGGCTCTGAAGCTGTTAGCCGAGTAATATCCTCTGAACTAGCTTGTGTGAGGCGAGGGAAGAAGATGCAAGACTCTTGTGTGTCTTGGATCCTTCTTTCCTTGTATCAAAATGCTCTTTTTGTGAAACATCTCCAGCTCTTTCAGACTGGAGTGCCAACATTCATTTATGAATGCTAAGGGAGTTGTGCAGTCATTTGGTGAATGAGGCATTGAACGGATAATTTCTAAAAGTCTGTAATTGTGAATGTGGAAGTTGTGTGAGAGACAGAACTCTAGGTAACCGTACAGTCACCTAATGACTAAGGTTTTGAGTAGTTTCTGAAGGATTGTAAAAGCAAATGTGGACCTCTTGAGAGATTCATTGCATTAAAGGTCAAATATGGTTTGGGTTTTACTGTGATGCATGGGGAGTTGTGTGAAGGTATTCATAAGGTGGTTTTAAATAGCATGAAGTGCGATTTATATCAAAGAAGGGCTTCCATCTGAAAATCTTGAGTAGCTAGACAGCTTATGGTTTTAGATTATCCTGAAGAACCAAAAAGCTGTTGAAATATATTTTCCAAAAAACAGAGATGTAGCTTTTCTAAGTGGAACATATAAGAGATGAATACAGAACTTGTCAAAGACATCTTGTGACTCAAACAACATTTAATATGTAACATGAAGTCAGAATTTTTTTTCTTAAGTATGGGAAAGTATGAACCATATTTTTCTAAGAGCTGGGCTGTAATATCTTAGGGTGTTCATGAGGAGGTAGCACTCTCAGATGTATAGGTATAAATGTTGCTGTGGACATTTATTTACTTTGTGTAGATTTTGAGGGGTTTTGTTTAGGTATGTCAGGCTCAGTAGGTTGAACTTTGAGATGTTGGTCACCGAGACATCAATAATATAGCAGAATCTTGGGCACATATTGCTTTTTGTTGCTTTGTTGTTTTGTGTGTGAATGTGTGTGTGTGTGTGTGTGTGTGTGTGTGTGTGTGTGTGTGTGTGTGTGTGTGTGTGTGTGTGTGCTGGTGAATGAGGACTTAAGTTGGTAGAGAGATTTAGGTAGAAATAGTTTTGTCTTATTAGGGTTTACTAGAAGTTGGTCATTAATGAGAGCCAAGATTCTGTGAGGTTAAAGGAGGTTTGAGTCAGGGTAAGCAGGTCAAAGGGGTTGTCTGCAACAGAAATGATAGTGGAGTCATTTGCATACTGTATGAGGGATGACTGTGGACAGGATGTGTATAGTTAAAACGAATAAACAAACCAATTTAAAACACCAAAAGGACCAGGTCTGATGAAGTTTGCTAACTTTTAGTAAACAAAAGCGCTTACAACTACTACCTTTTGAGTCTTGGTGTGGTTTTTCCTCCTTTTGGTGTTTTAAATTAGGTTGTGTATAGTTGATTAGTAAAGATTTTAAAGAGAAGGGAGCATAGAACTGAGCCTTGTGGTACTCCCATTTTTATGTAGAGAAAAGGAGGTAGGGCAGAAAGCCAGTTAACAGATTGTTGCCTGTTAGTAAGGTAGCTGGAAAACCAGGAGATAGCAGATGGAGAGAGGTTTAATTGGGAGAGGAGGATGGAGTGGGAGACAGTGTCAAAGGTCTAAGAAGAGGCAGAACACTAATTTATTAGTGTCTCTAGCTAAATAGATAGTGTTAGTAAATGAGAAGAGAGCTATAGAAGAGCTGTGATGTGGGTGAAAGCCATGCTGGGTAGGAGTGATTAGGTTATTTTCAGTGAAATAAGCCTGGAGTTGTTTTTGGATATAGTGCTCAAGGATTTTGTTGAGTGGAGATAGTATGGCTGTAGGGTGAAAATTAGAGAGATCTACAGAGATTCCACCTTTGTGAATAGGGATGGTGTAGAATTTCTTCCAGAGAGTAGGAATGGTGGATTCTTTGAGCAGTTTATGAGAACTCAGACTGGGTAAGCAATAGTGCTAGCAGCAACCTTTAGGAAAAGAGGTGGCAAGTGTCAGCTGATGGGGAACAAGGTTTAAGTTTGAGAAGAATATTTTTAATGTAGGTAATGGAGATGGGACTAAGTAAGAAAGTGGTTCTGTAGTTGGGAGGTGGTGGGTGGTGAGGAATTGGTTGGATTGGCAGTTGGCAGATAGTATTAATAGAATAAGAGTTGAAGACAGAAACTTGTTTCTTGGTGTGAATTATTAGGGCAAGGGTTAGGTGTAGATGGATAACCTGGGTGTAGAATTTGGTTAACAGTATTCCAATTTTGGGGGAATTGCTAGATTGTGAATTAATGGGTGTGTAGTAGAAGTTTTTGTTGTCATTGTTAATATGTATTTTGGCCAGATTTCTAAGTTCTCTATATTTTTGGAAGTGTAAGTGAGACTTGATGTGTATCCAGAGTTTCCATGTTGAGTCTCTTTTTAGGATGAGAGACTGGGTAGTCTTGGTGAGCCAAAGAGAGCAGAGTGATTTTATTCAGACTATTCTGAGGGTGGGCGGGGGAGTTGAGTGTTTAAGAATATGGAGTTAAATTGATGAAAGGCTTCATCAAGTGGTAGGTGGTAGAGGATGGATCAGTCAATTGCAGAGAGATTGCTGTTTAACCCTTAAATATTCAAGTTGGTTAGTTTATGTCATTCCCTAAACCTTTGTTGTCTAGTGAGGTGGGGGAGTATCTTTGTATACGAATCAGAGAGTGATCATTCAGTGAGTCAAGCAGGGATTCAGGGTGGTGATAGAGGTTAGGATGGGAAACAAGAATCCAGTCAAGGGTAGAAAAGGTGTTAGTGGGTTTTTAAAGGGAAGTGGGTGAAGAGATAAGTTTTTAAGTATAGCCATAAAGGTCAATGTCTTAGTAGAGGAGTTATAGGTGAGGGCAAGCCATTTGCTATTAACATCACCCGGAATTATAGTTTCATTAGGAATAATGTTAGTGAGCCAGTGAAGGATCTTTTCCAATAAGGGTATGTTGTCTCCAGGGGATATGTAGATGGCAACTATAGATAGGGTTTTATGTTGGTTCAGTTTACAATTGGTGATGATGGTTTCAGCTGGGAAAAAAGAGGGGGGTGGGCTGCTGAAGGGGGTTGAGGTTAGAAGATCAGAGTACATAATGGCAACACCTCCACCTTTTTTGTGTGTTCTATCATGACGTAAGATGTTAGTAACCAGGTGGGAGGAATTAATAGTCAGTGTTACGATGTTTCAACCATGTTTCTGAAAGAGTGATTATATTAGGAGATTATTGAGCTTATCCACAAGTGGAATTCTGTGGTCTTATTAAGGATACTGTGGATGTTGATTGGATAAAGAGAAAGATATCTGAGACTTGTGTTTGTAACTTGCAGGAGTGAGAGGGAGACACTGTTGGGAATTGAGGAGCTAGTGTTAGGACCTGGATTGGGGTGAATGTCACCTGAGAGCAGAAGAGTGAAATGGAGATATAGTAGATTGTAAAAAGTGGAGTAGGATAGTAGGGATTTCAGTTTGTGTTTGTGTTGTGAGAGGGACTTGGGATGGAGTTGGATCTTGGGGATAGTGTACTCTGTGCAGGAAAAGAGGGAGGGTGCTAGGGGAGGGAAATGGCTAATAGTACTTATATTGTTGGAAGAGGTAGGTGCATAAGGGAGTAGGAGTAGTTGGGTTTCATAGGAAGTGAGATAAGATAGTAGTGGAAGAAGAAAGGTAAGAAGGAGATGGTGTAACATAATTTTAGAAAGGGAATTAGAAGGCAGGTAGATGTGTGAGGGGAGGTGAAGGTGAGAAGTATTGTAATATGTGGGGGTGGGAGTAGGTAGAATGGGAAGAAGGAATGAATTAGAGAGAGGAAGATAGGAGAGGTCTAGGGAAGAGAGGTTGGAATTGATTGGATGAGTTAGAGGAAAGTGAGAGTGTGGAGGAGGTGGGATATAATGTGGTTAGCTGTAAAGGAAATTGATGCAGGGGTGGTTGGAAATGGAGGTAGGTTATGGTAGAGGAGTGAGACCAAGCTCAGCAAGGGCAAATTAGGTGGGCTGAGCCCTGCTCTGAGCAAAAGAAAATCAATCAGGCTGTGGAAGCAGGCCAGAGAAGGAGGAAAGCAAAGGTAAGCAGGGAAGAGGGAGCAAGAAGACATCGAGGAGATGGTAAAGGGGGAGACGGTACAGTAAAAAGCTTTGCAAAATGCAAGTAGCTTTCAGTAGGCTGTAGAACATAATGTCCCTAATGCTTGAAGATGATGCTACATATACCAAAGTGATGCCCCATGATATCCATAGAATAATCAGAAATGTGCATGATACACTTTATGACCTCCTCATGTGTGGACAAGTCAGTGAAGAGATGTACAATTATCTGCATATTGATAATCCCATTACACCAATAATCAAGGGATTACCTAAAATACACAAAAATCAAGTGCCTATACCATTTAGACCAATTGTTTCAGGTGACAAATGGGTCACTGCTAATATATCATCGTTTATTGAGTTTTTACTTAGACCCATAGTTGATTCTTTTTCTTCTATTCTAAAGGATACCTATCAACTTCTTAATTACCTAACGGATATACACCTTAATCCTAATGAACATGACTACCTTTTGGTTACTTTAGATGTGAAAAATCTTTTCACTTCTATACCTAATGATATAGGAGTTGAAGCAATTAGAAGCCTTTTAACAAAAGAATCCTCTTTTAGCAATAACAGGCAGTTATTGATAGGTCAACTCTTAGAATTAGTACTCAGTAATAATGCTTTCATGTTTTTAGACAGCTACTATCTACAAAAATGGGGGGTGGCAATGGGCACTCCGTGTGCCAACACGTATGCCAACCTGGTTGTTCTGAGTTGGGAACAAAGTTGCCTATTTAGCCACCCCTCTTTTGCCCAAGTAAAAGTATATAAACGTTTTGTAGATGATATTTTTATTGTTTGGGAAGGCACAGAAACTGAATTCAAGAACTTTTTAACCTACCTAGAAACTACTTCATCCTTCCTTAAGTTTACTATGGAATGCTCTTATGAAAAGATACATTTTTTAGATACAACACTTAGCATCACTGATGATGGCTCTATTGTATCAACACTCTATAGAAAGCCAACCTGGAAGAACACTTTGTTAACCTTTGATAGTATGCATCCTAGGCATATTTTTCCAGGCATAATAAAAAGCCAATTTATTCGGCTAACTAGACTTTGTAAAAATAGTGATGATTTACATTCAGAAGCTGATTATCTGGAAAAATTGTTTATTGAAAGAGGTTATGATCCAAATCTAGTCTATAACATTAAAAATAGCATCATTAAGAAAACACCATCTACATTTAAGACTTTTACACGTCTGAACATAGAACATGATACTACAAACGTTAATCATGTTGCCATCACCTTGAATTATACCAGTAACATTAATCAGGTAAAAGAGGTATATATTAACAATTGGAAGATCTTAACCATGGACTTAGATACTAAAAATATTGTAGGAAATAAACCCTACTTTATGTATAGAAATTGTCCGAACCTTAAACGGATATTATGCAATGATATGCACATTACACATCCTATACCCATTTTGAATAGCAGGAAAATAGGCACCTTTCCTTGTTACAATTGTAATAGATGCAACTTTATTTCAGAAGCTCAAGAGTTTAAACATCCTAGTCTAGATTATACTTTTCAACCAAGGTTTTTTGCAACCTGCACTACAAAGAATGTAATTTACCTTGCAACTTGTAAAGCATGCCAGGCTTTTTATGTTGGCCTAACAAAGAGATGTCTAAAAGATAGAATATATGGACATCTCTATGATATACAAAGAAAGAATGACCTCAACGCTCTAGCGAAACATACAATAGAATTTCCTTTACACAAATTTTGCTTTAGAGTTTTAGAGATAGTCACTATTAATAGGAGAGGTGGTAACAACACCACATATTTGAGCAACAAAGAATTAAAATGGATATTACGACTAGGGGCCCACATACCTCCGGGCATTAATAGTTCTATATCTATAAAACCTGTTTTAGAAACAAGATGAATTTTTCCTTATTTAATACTACTTGTTTCGATGGTACATTATGGGTAACCTACACATGATGAATTTACTATACCCTATTTTTTATTTCATGATGTAGTTTGCTGTTTTTATATATGTATTCATATATTTTATATTTATATCTGCATCAATATATTTGTATCTACACTCATTTTATTCATGCATTCATGTATTTATTATATATTTCATATTCCATGTTTTTCATTTTATTCTTCACATTATATATTTATGTCTATTTATATTCACTTACATTATTCAGTTGTTTTTAACAAAGAATATGATATGATACTCTAACAATGTCTGTGGTCTCCCTTCCTCTCTTTCACTTTCCCATCCCTTGGTTTACTTCCCTGCTATTTGATCTTTGCTCTTTCCTCCCCCCCCCTTCCCCTCACCATCACCCCTTTTCTTCTTTTTCCTTTTCTGATTCACCCCCTTTCTTTCTCTTTTTCCACCCTTCCCTATTTTTTCCTTCGTGTTCTTTTCCTATTTCATTATTGAAAATGATATATCACGTTTTATAATAAATTTCTTGTTTAATAACATTTTAAATGAGACTTAAACTGATAAACCAATTGATATTGTGCATAATATTCATAATCTACACAAACTAAATATGTTATTATATTTGACATCCTAATGAATGTGTATTTAGTTTAGTCTAATACAAATGAGCTTTACAGCACTAGCAAGATGACACTCTATGTTGTTGCCAATGTGAACTTGAATATGTTATCTCAGCTTGCTATTTTAGCTCGCTTACAACCAAATGTGTAACTAAGTTAATTACATTTGATTGATAACATCTCATTCAATTAACTCATTATGATTGCTGTTTTTGGCGCCTTTTTTTAATGTATAAACAGAACCCTATATGATTTTGTATTGTCTGATGAAGCGTAGTAGGTGCTACGCGAAAGCGCTCACTAAATAAATCTCTTTTTTCGTTTATTACTGGATTGATGCTGATTTCTTCTAGCCAGTTTGCTGACTTTTATCTTGATTTGCCACAAAGTTTTGCTACCTAATTTGGCATTGCGATCCTGTGTTTTCGTGGTGAGAGAACCTGGTATCTATTACCTAGGAGGTGGGATATAATGTGGTTAGCTGTAAAGGAAATTGATGCAGGGGTGGTTGGAAATGGAGGTAGGTTATGGTAGAGGAGTGAGACCAAGCTCAGCAAGGGCAAATTAGGTGGGCTGAGCCCTGACATTGCTCTGAGCAAAAGAAAATCAATCAGGCTGTGGAAGCAGGCCAGAGAAGGAGGAAAGCAAAGGTAAGCAGGGAAGAGGGAGCAAGAAGACATCGAGGAGATGGTAAAGGGGGAGACGGTACAGTAAAAAGCTTTGCAAAATGCAAGTAGCTTTCAGTAGGCTGTAGAACATATAGAAGAGCAGAGGAAGAGTGGGCGAGGGGTAAGTGAGTTGGCAGGTGCAGGACATAATGAAAAAGAATGCAGTTGGCTTGGTTCGGTGGTGTACAGGACCCTTTTTGGTGGGTAACAATAGGAAGTATGTAACTTTGGATTAACATACAAGTTTAACCGGTTAACTGTTGCTGGAAAGGCTGCTACAGTAGTTGGGTTCAGATGTTCAGGAGTCTGTAGAGGATGCAAGCAGAGTTTGATAGTAGATCCGTTATCCTAGGTTAGCAACATAAAAAAACAAAAATATAGAAATGGGAGAGGTAAGTATGGGAATGGAAGCTATTTTAGGTTATCAAGCATTCAAGATAGGCGTGGGGGATGAGTTTAGATAGTCAGGAAGGAAGCATCTAATGAGAAGTTGCTAAGTATACCAATAGGTTATAAGGTTCAAAGCTTAGAGTGAAGGCAAGAGAAAAGTTGAGAGGGAAGGCAGGGTGCTGTTAGCAAGGTTAGGAGAAGGGATGAGAGCAGAAGATGTAGTTTGTTGAGTGATAATACAGAAAAGTCCTTCAGTTAAAAAACACCAGTGCAAACAGTAATAAAGCAAAAATCGGTATACAGATTCATAACAACTTCAATGAACATCTACACTTTGCATGACTTAAGAGATTATGACTTCATATTCATATACATATGCACATAGAGTGGTATGAAAGTAATGCCCATGTAAATCCACAGCTAGAGACCTTATGTGAAGAAAAAAGATTTACACTGCTGAAACGTGTTACAGAATGTAACCTGGAGCATGTTGGGACTGAAGGAAAAGTATATGAAGTGAAGATTGGGAGCTGTTTGACTTTTTGTTTGAAAAGATAAGGGGGAGGTGTTTATGATACGAAGCAAGTAAGATGTTGTAGGAGATGTACTATGGGATTATGTTGGATAGGAGAAATATGGAGAGGTGAGTGTATTAGCACAAAATTAAGAGAACTCAGTTCAACAACATTTCAGGAAATGTTTGCAAAGAAGGTGATAGAGGGAATGACTTCTTAGAATAGGTACTAACCTTGAAGTATTAGAATAAGTAAGGAGTCTAAACATTTGGGATATTTAACAAATCTTGGGAAACTTGGAGTGAGCAGGGGAAAGTAAGAATAGCTGCCTTGGTTGTAGCCATAACACTTCAGCAAGCTAGCTGGAATAACACTGTCATTCACCCAGCATTTTTGTAATATGCTGTGATATTAAAATGCACTTCTTAAAGATTTCCTCATTTGATGAGTAGTCGCACCCTTATACAAATGACCTGTCTGCTTGCCAAATGTACCATGATACTACATTTGCAAGTGTTCTTGTTCTTTGGCACCTCTATGTGAGTGTCTTGTACTGTGTACTCCAGTCTCTGAACCAGCAATATGATTGTGAATATACTTAGAAAATGAAATCTTTAACTAGGGCTTTCTTTATTCCATTTTCCCTGACTCTGTGTGTTTTTCATTTTGGGCTGAAAATGTTTTAAATTTAGTGATCTTGCTATTCGGTGTTTCTCTGCTGTTGCAGGCTGTCTGCATTTATGGACCACAGACAAATGTGCATCACTCATAGTATTATTTCTGTTTTTGTAAACACCTTTATCGAAGTAAAACTTGTTACATAGGCAAATTTACATTTATGTAAAAGTAATCAAACTGTGTTAACAAGTTCACGTTTACAAACATCATACTTCATATGTATTGTAATGTATTATATAACAAGAAATATCTTTATTAAACCATCACTCACGACATAGGCAATCATACATTTATATAAATGAAAACAAACCACACTGACACAATCCTAGTTGCTAGCATTTTACATCAAAACCATACTGACACACCACAGTTGCAAACATTATACATCACTTATATCTACCCATTCATTTTCATAGGATCATAGGAAGTTACTTTGGTCCTGAGGCCCTTATGAGTCTAGCCAAGAGTTTAGCCCATGCTTAGACAAGTCAGGACCCAAAGCCCCTGGCCAGCAGGGACACAGATGGAATCCCAGGGGTGTATTTTCTGATGTTCTTCGTGTTTCACTGTTGCAGTCATTACACTTGGGTTATCTTGCTGGCAGGCTACCCTCAGTCGGCCTGAATTCCAAAGTCTAGGTCCGGCGTCAGTTGCTGTCACCTCTTCCTTGACGTCAGTGTGCCAGGGGTATAAAAGATGCAGCCGATGCCATTTTCTTCAGTCTTTCTTGCCGTGCGGTGCCCGAAGCATAAGCAGTTCACAAGTGCCGGTCGGCCAACTCCTTCGATTTTCGTGTTCGAATTTCAGATCCGAAGTCTTCATTAAGAGCTAAGTACCCCATTGGGAAAACTTTTTTCTTGCTCCAGACTGATGTCAGAAAAAGTTAATAATTGTATTTCTTGTGGGAAGCAAATACCTCATAAGGACTTTCATTCTGTATTCCTTGCCTAGGCCCTGACCACGACATTGCTAGTTGTCGGTTTTGTGCTAGATTTAACCAGCGCACTATTAAGTGTCGGTACAATTTTGCATTACACTATTTTGGCAGAAGATTTAATTATACGATGTCGTCGGATAGCCGTCCGACTACCGGAATTCACAAGAAACGCAAAGAAAAAGAAAAAGACAGGCATCCGAGGTCCAAAACCAACGACGAGGCTTCTTCTAAGCCAGTCGTCGGTTCGCCGGTTCTCAGTGAGGCGCCTTCACAGCCCCTGACGCCCACTACTTTAGACCCGCAGGCTGCTACCGACTCCCACGTGGAGTCGACTAGGCCGCTGGAAGCTCAAGGTATTGGGCCTTTAGAGACTATTCCCTCAGATGGGTCCAGAGCCGCTGAACAGGCATCGGCTTCTGAGGGTGTTTTCAGACCTACTCAATTGTACATTAAAACGACTTCAGCTTCAAAGGCAAGGACTAAAGCACCTTTAAAGACAAAGAAACAAGTACAACAGCCTCATGGACAGGCCTCCATGCCTTAAAAAACAGATGCTCAAAATGGCCGAAGACTTAATTACTTTGATCAGGGGTTCCCATCCCCCTCCTGATAAAAGGCCTAGGCAAGAGACAGAATATGAATCTTCAGATCAGGTTTCCATTTCATCTGATTCCTCTTCTGATCAGGAATACTCTTTTCCTCCCTATGATTATTCTGTTGCTGAAGAATCTATCTCTTCAGCCTCTCCTCCTGAGGATTACTCTTTTGGGGAAACTTTGCATACCATGAGGGAGCATTTCCACTGGGAGAACCAAGATTTTTCAGAATCTAAGAAAAGGCTCAGAGACTTACTTTTACTACTGCAACACAGGCCCCTAGCTATTCCACCTGTGTTAGACATTGTAGATGATGTATTTTCAGAGTCCAGTCTGACCCCTGACTCCTTACCTCCAGCTCCTGTTAAGCCGGACAGGTACTATAGGGTTCCTGACTCTCATAAATTCCTTTTCAAAAACCCTGCTGCTGACCCAGAAACTATCTCCCAGGGTCCCAAAGGGGTCAAGGCGTCTACTGCAAAAAAAAACATACCTCCTCTGACAGGGATTCTAGGGCATTGGACAAATGGGGAAAAAAGATTTACACTTCTGCTACCTTGGCTATAAGGCCTTTAAATTGTCAGTTTTGTATGCTCAAATATCAGCAATATTTTATGTTACTGCTTAAACAGAAAATGTTGATAAATTCTGAATGTGCAGAAAACAAGGAAATGCAGGATTTATTGCATGCAGCTGAACAAGTTGGAAAGCATACTTTGCAATGTGGTTTTGATTCTTTGGAGGCCTCCTGCAGGGCCGCTGTTACGGGTTCTGTCATAAGGAGGCATGCTTGGTTAAAGGAACAAAGTCTGCCTAATCATGTCAAAGCAAAATTTTTAGATGCTCCATTACAGCATGATACCTTGTTTGGTGTTAAAGCAGCAGAGGTGTTAAAGAAAATGGAGGACAAAGCTAAATCTATGCAAACAGTTAAAGATTTCTTACAGGTACAGCCTCCAAGATTTAGCAGACACTGGCCTACAAAGAATTGGTCCTTTCCAGTGTCAGACAGACCTCAAAGGGACAGATACAGACGCCCAAGAGGCAGATCCCAGCCCCAAGGTTCGTACAGGTCTAAACAATGGGGTGCTTCTACCTCCAGAAGTGGAGAAGACAAATCACAGCCATACAGGAAACGGTCCCAATGACTTCCCCCTGCCTGCACTAAGCACTTATCTTCTGGCAGCACCTTTAGGGGGAAAACTAGCACTTTTTTCACAAAATTGGCACGTTATAACACAGGAGAAATGGGTCCTAGACATAGTGTCACAAGGCTGCAAATTTCACTTCCATACCCTGCCAAAGACAAACGGTTGGCCAGACCTGCCAAAACATCAATGGGCATAGGCACAAAAGCAAGTCTCATCCCTCATGGACATGAGGGCCATTCAACAAGTACCAGAGCAAGAGCAAGGATGAGGATTTTATTTAAGACTGTTCTTGGTACCAAGAAAGGACAAGACCTGGAGACCAATACTGGACCTATCTATTCTAAACACATATCTGGATATACCAAAATTCATAATGTTGACTCTACAGCAACTTCTGCCCATGCTGGGCAAGAAGGCTTGGCTTGTGACTTTAGACCTAAAAGAGGCATACCTGCATGTCCCAATCAGACAAACATGCAGAAGATACCTCAGATTCAAAGCTGGCTCAATGCACTACCAATTCTCTGCACTGCCCTTTGGGTTATCTACTGCGCCCAGGGTCTTCACAAAGTGCCTGGCACCAGTAATTGCATTCTGCAGACAAAGAGGAATACAAATATATCCATACTTGGACGACTGCCTCATTCAAGCAGAGAACAAGGACATTCTACTACAGCATCTGGCGTTTGTAAAGAGATTTCTAGGGTACACAGTCAACAAAAAGAAATCAAAACTAGTACCCTCTCAAGAGATAATATTCCCTGGTGCAATCTTAAATACAACTGCCCAGATGGCTTATCTCATGCCAGACAAACAAAGGCAACTGACTACCTATTTCAACCTGTTGGCAACAAGGGCCCAATTATCTGCAAGAAAAATTCTGCAGGCTTTGGGCTTCATGGCATCCTGCATTCTACTAATTCCATATGCGAGACTGCTTATGAAGAAACTTCAGTGGTACCTAAAAAGTGTTTGGACTCAACATTGCCACAGCCTGGAAACAATAATTACCCTCATTCCCTGCCTGCAACAGGAGTTTTGATGGTGGGCGAAGGCTTGTCACCAGAACAAGGGGCAGACATTCACCTTACCCCCAGCCAAACAGACATTAAGAACGGATGCATCAGATTATGCCTGGGGGGCCCACTTGGCAGGAAGATGTATTCAAGGCAAATGGTCCGCAAACCAAATGCATCTACATATCAATCAAAAAGAGATGCTAGCTGTTCAAAATGCCCTGGCAGCCTTCAAGGACCTACTTCATCTGGGACAACTACTGATAAAGACAGACAACACCACGGTTATGTGGCATATAAACAAGCAGAGAGGCACTCATTCTTACCCCCTTTGCAGACTAGCCATGACTTTGTGGGACACAGCATTGACTTGCCAAGTACATCTGCAGGCACAATTCCTGCCAGGAAAAATAAATACTCTGGCAGACGAACTAAGCAGAAACCTCATGGAGCCCCACGAGTGGAAATTGGATCCACAAGTCTTCAGCATGATAGCAAGGAAATGGGGATGCCCGGATATAGATCTATTTGCCTCTCCTCACAACTACCAAATAAAAAGCTTCTGTACAAGAGCTTATCACTGACAAGCATGGAAAGTGGACGCACTATCTTTCAGCTGGAAAAACTTAGCAGTATATGCCTTTCCTCCACTGCCTCTCCTCCCCAAGGTACTCCTAAAGGTCAGACAAGAGAAGCCAAAGATGATACTGATTGCCCCATACTGGCCCCGCCAATACTGGTATCCAATCCTAAGGAACTTGTCTCAATGCCCGGCTTGGACCTTGCCTCAAATACCTCATCTACTATCCCAACAAAACAATCTGATACCGCACAGCCAACTAAAGACCTTAAATCTGGCAGCATGGCGGATAATGTAGTCATACAAAACACACCCCTCACTAAAGCTGTGATGGATGTCATTTTGGAGGCCAGAAGGCCTAGTACGAGAAAATCTTACGCTGGAAAATGGAAGAGATTCTGTGCTTGGAATCGGGCACAAGGAATTGACACAGCTGTACCAAATATTCCTCAGATTTTGCAATACTTAACTGAGATGCTGGACAAAGGCCTATCCTTTTCATCAATTAAAATTCATGCCTCTGCCATTTTGGCTTATTTCAATACAGACCCACCAATCTTTTCTCATTCTTTGCTAAGAGAGTACCTCAGAGGAGCCTAAAACTTAAGGCCTCCAAGGAGATCACCAATACCTGCATGGGACCTCAATTATGTCTTGGAAAAACTCACCCTGCCTCCTTTTGAGCCAGCCGCTACAGCTGATATAAAGTTTTTATCTTGGAAAACAGCTCTGCTCCTTGCAATAACCTCTGCAAGGCGAGTCTCAGAGCTACAGGCACTCATGGCTGTGGAACCCTTTATCATTTTTTATCCAGACAGGGTTTCTCTGAGACCAAACCCGGCATTTATGCCTAAGGTAGTGTCCAGTGTGGCCTTTAACCAAACTATTCATCTGCCTACTTTTTATCCAAACCCACAGAATAAGGGGGAGAGAATTCTGCATTCTTTGGACATACACAGACAGCTATGCTTCTACTTGAACAGAACCAAAGCTTTCAGAAAGACAGAACGGCTACTAGTGGCATATGCTGCAGGATCACAAGGAAAGGCTATCTCAAAGCAGACTATTTCAAAGTGGATAGGCCACTGCATTCGTTTCTGCTATTCACAACATGGCAAGCCAGTGCCTAAGGGCATTAGGCCACATTCAACCACAGCAGCCACTTCAGCAGCCTTCCTCAGGGGAGTACCAACCAAAGACATTTTAGGGGCTGCTACCTGGAGTTCAGTGCACACATTTACAAAGCACTATCATTTACCACTCTACTCTAAATCCAGGGCAGGCTTTGCCACTGCAGTTCTGCAGGGCCTCATAGCTGCTCCTAATGCTATTAAGCTCCAGCCTCCCAACCATAGCTTTGGGATTCAACCCAAGTGTAATGACTGCAACAGTGAAACACAAAGAACAGAGTACAGTTGTGTATACTTACCATAAATGTAGATGTTCGAGTGTATTCACTGTTGCAGTCCAGGTTACTCTCCTACCATCCCCATTTCTTTGCTGGAACTTATCTGCACTTCTCTAATCTATACAACCTATGTGTATTTGCTTGTAGATGAAGGTATAATATATTTTGGTGCATGCATATTTTATTGGCATATTTTTAGCCTACCCTTTTGGGGGCACCTGACATCTGGGGCAAGAAAAACTGAAGAAAATGGCGTTGGCTGCATCTTTTATACCCCTGGCGCACTGACGTCAGGGAAGAGGTGACAGCAGTTGACGCCGGACCTAGACTTTGGAATTCAGGCCGACTGAGGGTAGCCTGCCAGCAGGATAACCCAAGTGTATTGTCTGCAACAGTGAATACACTCTAACATCTACATTTATGGTAAGTGTACACAACTGTACTTTTCCCATACAGTTATCCAGGTTGCGCTTAAAAAGGGATAATGAGGTACTCTGCTTGATGTGGAGCGGGAGTCCATTTCACACATGGGGAAGTCTCTGGGACACAAATCTGTCCTGCCAACAAGTCCTGTTGATTTCACAGACCAGGTTGAGGTTGCGCGTGCGGGTTACCCGAGTGGAGCTTGTCTTGCAGTTATGCAGCAGTCCCATCAAGGTGGGGTCTGAGATTGCTTTGTATGCCAGACAGAGGTCACCTCTGAGGAGTCTGTATGAAACTGAATAGAGGGACAGGGCTTTTAGCTTATCTGTGTAGGGTAGATGTTTGAGGCCATGGATTCTCCTGATGAGGAACCTCTGTGGTCTACCCAGCTACTGCATGTGCTTTGCGAGGTACATGCGAAGGGGGTATTGTACTAAATGTTTGCCCTTATAAGAGAAGAATACTTGTCCCTGGATGAGATACCCTTACTTATGAGGTGGGCCATATAGAAAGCTTTCTGTACAATGGATGCAGCATGGTGGTCAAAAGTCAGGTTGTTATCAATCTGGGTGCCCAAATCCCTTATGACTGATTGTGTATTTAGGACGTTGTTATTAATGTGATATGTGGGGACATCACTGTCCCCAAAGGGGATGATTATGCATTTTTTGGCATTCAGCTTGAGGCCATGTTTCTGTCACCAGTCTTTTGTTTGGGTGAGACCCTCCTGGAGGACATCCACATCACTTGGGGAATTGATGACCACTCCCAGCTTGCAGTTATCTGCAGACTTGGTCAGCCATAGCCACTGGTTTGGCCTACAACTCAGAGAAATATATCCCAAATAACAGAGGCCCCAAGACTGATCCCTGGGGTACGCCGCTCGTTACAGGTCTACTACTTGAGGTGGCTTCCCCTGTTTTGATTAGGTGGGTAATATCAGTAAGCCAGTTTACTACCCATCTGGTAACATATGGCTTGATGCCTAGTTGAGAGAGTTTATCTATTATGCCAGAGTGGGGAATAGTGTCGAAGGCTTTGACCAGATCAAGGTAGGTGGTGTGCACCATCTTACCATCATCCATGGCTTTGGTGACCTGTCTTAAAGAAGTCAACCAGATTTAACAGACATGATTTCCCCTTGCCAAAGTCAAATTGTGTGGGGTTGAGTGTTTGGAGGTTGCCAGTATCCCTGTTAATGAGGTCCTTGATAATCTGTTCCATGGCCTTGCAGATCAGGCTAGTTAGACTGATGGTTCTATAATTTCCCAGATCGGTGGATGCTCCACCTTTGTGTAAAGGGATGACTGTGGCTGTTCTCCACTTGGCTGGGACAAAGCTGGTACTCTGGCTTTGGTTAAATAGGGTGCCTAATGGTATTGCATGTTCATGCCTGAGTTCATGTAGAATGCAGCCTGGAATGTTGTTGGGTCCCATGGAGGCTGTATTTTATGCCTTTGAGAGGGCAGTGATGACCTGTTGCATAGAGATAAGGGGAGGGGGCAGGTACTGGAGATATCCTGATTTACTGATGGGGGGATGGAGGGGTGAAGTTATCACTGAATCTGTCAGTCAATAGGTTGGCTATATCTACAGGGTTTGTGTATGTGGTGGCCTTGACCACCAGTTCTGAACAGATCTGGGTGCTTTCATTGAGATTGCGGACATATGTGAAGAAGGCCTTATGATTGTCTCTAGTGGATGCGGCCAATTTGGACTTGAATTTGGCTTTACCGGATTTCACTAGTGCTCTTATTTGCTTGTTCAGTCTAAGGAGAGATTGCTTCCAATTGGGCACCTGCTCTTTCTTGGCCCTGGACAACAATTTTTTTCCTTTTGTTATATAACATATTTATTGCAGATGTCCACCAGACAGGTTTATTCTTTCTTGTGGTGGATGATTTTGTCCTTTTGGGTATTCCTGATTTCATGCATCCATGTAAATGCTTGTATAGTACTTTGGTGTAGATTTGGACATTGGTGCCAGTTCCTACAAAGGTGGGAGGGGGCTGTGAAGCTATTTATACCATCCCTCAGGAGGTTGTAATCAGCTTTGGAGAAGTTTTTTTTTTGTTTGACTGTAGCTAGGGGAGGAGGTCAGGGGAGATGGTGGTGACCGCTTTCTCGTCAGATCTTACCAGGGAGGATGATACTGTAGGGGTGCTGCAGTGGTTACTCATGTTGGTTAATACCAAGTCCAAGATATTATCACCTCTTGTGGGGGTATCCACTAGCTTTGCCAAGGCATTTGCATTGATAAAATTGAGGAATCTCTGGGCATTTGTGTTCTGGCATGAGTAGTTTTTCCAGTCTATGGTTGGATAGTTAAAGTTGCCCAGGATCAGGATGAAGGGTTGAATCTTGATAGATTTGAAGAGGTCCAAATAGGTGGCGTGAGCATCTTAAGTCAAATTTGAGGGCCTGTAGCTAGCTATGATTTGAATAGGAGTCTTGTCAACAGTTAACTACACCTGGAGTATCTCCTGTGCGTCATATTGTTTCACCTGGAGGTGTGTGTGTCTTTGATATATATTGAAACTCCACTTCCTTTGGCTTTGCTGCCCACAGTTTGGGGTCTGACTGTATGATAGGATGAGTAGCCAATTAAGGCTGGGGTGCTCTCCGCAGCTTTGAACCAGGTTTCAGTGACTGCACAAATGTCAGTGTCTTCCAGGGTTGAGAATGCTTGCAATGAGTGCAGTTTCAATGTTTAGACTCAGTGTTTAGCAGCATGACCTTTAATTTGCGTTTTGTTGAAATATTTATGTTGGTAGTATAGACCTTCTGACTTTTCCTAAAAAAGGCACTATGAGGGATGCAGGGGCCTTTCCTAGAAGCCTGAAGCCCAAGTGAGACAGATGTAGGCCATCTCTAGCAAAGCATCGTGGTCTGTCGATCATATCTTCCCAGGCTGTCAGGTACTGGATCCCCCTGGAATGACACCAGAAACTAAGCCAATTGTTAAAATCAATAATTTTCTATTTGTATTGATGCATTATTCTGGGTGACTGTAGAATGCTGTTTAAGGGTAGGGACATACCTGCCTGGGACACACATTCATAGAGCTCAATCATGACTCTCTTCATATACTCCAGGGAGTTGCATCTCAAGTCATTCATGCCAACATGGATTATGACAGAGTCATAACAGCACCTGTTGTTGAGACACTGGACTGTGATATGATGGATTCTGGTACCTGACAGACAACTAACTATGACTTTTTCCTTATCCAGCCTGGTGATAGGTACATCTGTGTCTCACAATGGAGCCTCCTGTGACTAATATATTGGGTTTTTGGTTAGGCCTTAGTGGTTGCGAGACACAGGTATGTGGACTATACATGGTATGTGGTGTGGAGGGTTGTGGAGTTCACGTGTGTTTTTGCCTCTGAGGTCTCGTTTGTATTTGATTTTGGTGAGAACGCTCGCATATGTGGGTGTGTGTTGTGTATTGTGGATGATGTTTGAGGTGCAGCGATTGTGTTGATGACCTTCTCAGAGCCAGACATACTGGCTTGTGAGGAAGAGACATAGACTCTAAGTTCTTAAAGTAATTGCATCTCTCTAAATTGTGTTCCTAGGTGGTAGTAGTAGATGGTTGTCCGTGTACATGAGGCAGTTGCTACACTGTCTCAGGATGTCCATATCAACCAGGCTAGCAGGAAAACCATAGAAAATATTTGTCAGAATCTGAGGGGGAGAGAAGTAGGGAGAGCAAAGTGGTAGGCCTAAAGCCCAAGTGCTTAAACCTAAACTCGGAGGCTTAGAATAACACAGTTTGAACAGGTTAAAAGCAAGCAGTAATAAATGCAGCAGTAAGGATGCAATTGAACACTTTATAGAACAAGTAGCAGAAAAAGCAAGATAAAGTAATAGAGTAGCAAAAGGAAACACAAATACTGTAAAAGCAGCTGAATAAAGTTGTTTTGTTTTGTAGTAAAGGAGAAGGGTCTATATCACATTATCGCCCGATGAAAAGAGCAAACGCTCTTTCATCGATCCGATAATGTTGAAAGCAGAAAAAAGCAAAGTCACTGAACATCGATTTTTTTTTCCACAGGGAAAAAATAGGTGGACCGTCTTTGGGACTTTGCCATTTCCTCCACTATGGTGCGATCTCTGAGTTGGTATATTTAAGTAGGGTGGGTGTGGGGGGCACAGCCCCCCATCTTCCATATTGGGGGGTGTGGGGGGAGACAAAGCCCCCCACTACATTTTGTGTTTAAACTTTTTTTTTGCAGAGCAGCAAATTTTTTACCCTGTGAAAAAATTCACTGTTTCTTGTGTTCGCTTTTTTGTCATTTCAATATTATCAGTACAATGAAAGAGCGTTCGCTCTTTTCATCGTGCAATAATATGATATAGACACGAGGAGAAATGATGAAGAGAAGATAATTCAAGGTTAAGAAGCTAAGGGGGTTGACTTTCCCAAATGTTCTGTCTGTATTAGGTAGAATGAGCTAATGAGACTGGACTGGGAGGAATGTCCCAGATCAAACTTGCAGTAGGGGCGGGCATCTGCAAAGCCACAAAGTGCAAGAACAAGACAGCAGTAGAGAGAGAGAGAGAGAGTGGAAAAACTATGCTATAGCTACTGCCTACACTAATTTAGGCAGAAAACACTACAAAAATGTTTATCAAAACTGAAAAGCAACAGTGAGGCACTAAATGAAAGTTTTAAACAGAAAAAGGAGCAAGGAGACTCTAGAGAATGATTTTAACTGCAAACAAATCAGTTATATGATGCACTTCTTGGCAGGAAAATCAGAATAAGCAAACAGATGCTTAACAAATGGAGAACATTTCCAGTAAATACCTTTCACACAGTGAAACTAGCTAAAAAAGCTTTACAAACAGTGAGGCAGTAACAAAAGTGATTTAGCAGGCCCAGTAAGGCATACAGTTGTAGGACTACAGTGCAGATTAGTTTATAGCAGTAAAATACAGTAAAAACTAGGCAGCAGACAATAACAAGTGCAATAAATGGTAAGAATAAGCAATAACTAGTAAAGATAAGCAAGAAAACAGGATACTTATTGTCATATATATCTCGGATCAGAGTTATAGTCAGTGCCCCTCCTCAGTTCAGCTCAGTGTGAGTAAGCAGAAACCCTCTCAAAGGTAGGAGTTAAGTACCAGAAGGTTCAAACCCGAAACGACTTTTTAAAAAAGCTCAAAAGAACCAATGAGGTGTTTATTTCAAGCCCCAGACCAGCTAGTGGCCAATCAACATGATACTCTCAATAAAGTGAAGAATAGCTTCTGCTAATCTAAAATGGCCTGGTAATTGTGCTTAGAACAAACAGCCACTGCAAACAAACAACCAGGTCCAGAAACAGGACTATGCTACTGCTAATAGTTACACTATTTTAGTTAGAAATCACTGAGAAATGTTTATCACAGCAGAAAAACAACAGTGAGACACTAAATGAAAGTATTAAACAGAAAAAGGAGCAAGGAGACTCTAGAGAATGCTTTTAATTGTAAACAAATCAGTTATGTGATACACTCCTTGGCAGGAAAATCGAAACAAGCAAACAGATGCCTAACAAATGGAGAAAATGTCCAGTTAATACCTTTCACACAGTGAAACTAGCTAAAAATCTTTACAAACAGTGAGGCAGTAACAAAAGTGATTTAGCAGGCCCACTAAGGCATACAGTTGCAGTACTACAGTGCAGATTAGTTTGTAGCAATAAAATACAGTAAAAATTAGGCAGCAGACAATAACAAGTGCAATAAATGGTAAGAATAAGCAATAACTAGTAACAATAAGCAAGAAAACAGGATACTTGATTGTTCTGTATTTCATGGAAACATTATGTAGCTCATTTAAGTCCTGCCTTCTTTAAACCTCATTCCTCCCCATATGTATTGTTCTCACAATTCCCATTTTTTTTCCTCTGTAATTGCTCCTACCTTTTTCTAAATATCTCAGTTCCAGTTGTTTTATCTCTGTTACTACATTCACTACTTCCAGCACAGCTGGATTGGATTTTGAGTTCCATCTTCCAGCAATTGCTTCCTTGGCAGCCACCATAACTAGACACATCAAGGCCTTACCATGTGTAGGCAACTCAGATTCTGTATTACAGCTCAGAAAAATCATCTCCATCATCACACCAGTCTGCCTTCCCACCATCTCCACCAGTGATTCCTGCAGGAAATCCTTCAAGTCTGCCAACTTACTGCACTCACAGAAAATATGTTCCCAACTACCCCTTTCTTCCCCGTCACACCTCCAAAACTTGCTGTCTACTTCAGGAAAAATTCGCTGGAGTCCAGATCTATGCAAACATTTCCAAGCAAACGTCTGAACTCTTCTAGATCCTTCTGCACACTTGGGAGGGTATGTGTATGTCTCCCATTGTTTCCTTGTGAATTGCCTACCCAGTCTCTCCTCCCAGTCCCCTACAACCTCCTCTGACTGATTCTCACAGTCATCGTGCAGTATTCCATATGCTCTACCAGTCATTCCCTTCTCAGTTGTAACTTCTTTTCTAGATTCTGCCAAAAACCCTACCAGTGCTTGACTTTTATTTAAGACCCCGCTATCTCTATCTCTTTGCTGATACTCTATCATCAGTCCTTGATAGGGAACGCAATCCCCAATAAAATCTTGGTGTCTTAACATTCCATCATATTTCAGTCTCTAGTTATTTGGTTCCCCCACCAGTCCTCTCCAATAATCTCCAACCCCCTTTTGCCTGTTGTCTATATCCCTAGTTGCATCATCCCTATTGGCAGAATCTCCTTTTTCCATTCCTGTGTTGGCTTAGTTCTGTGGATACTTTCTGTTACTCCATGGATGTAACATCCTGTATGATTATTGCCATTCTTCCTAAAGGCCTGCATCCAAAATCCCCGTGTCTCCCCATTTTTTGAGCTTCCCTCCTGTTTCATCATCATCCCTTCCCACCTTGAATTATAGTTTCCTGCTTTGTGCTATGCTTAGGAGTGTGTTGCTCTGAAGTACCCCTTCAAATCGGGTAATCCCAATCCACCCTGTTCTACTGGAAGAATCGGCTTATCCCACTTGACTCTTGCCATTTTCCCTTCCCAGATAAAGTCCATCAGCTCTTCATTAATTGCTATAAACAACTTCTCTTCTGGTTGATAAAAATATGCCTGACTTGTGTACAAGACTAATGGGACTGAAACATTTTAAATGCTTGCATCTTATTATCTGTATCCATCCACAAATCTTCCATATTCCTCAGTTTTTGTTTTATCATTTCTCTAGTTTCTTCCCACATGTTCTTAGGTGCCACAGCAAAATCATTTCTAATCCATACTCCTAAATACTTCGTTTTGTCATGCCCCATAAATATGGATATTGCTGAACCAATTCATGTGGGTACACAATTTACCACTATTGTCTTTGTTTTAGCTTTATTAATTTTGTATCCTGAAAAGATTTGAAACTGTCTTAAAATGTTCCACAACACTTTAATGTCTCCCTCTGGTTTTGCCAGATGTAAAATAATATTCTCTGCAAATAGAGCCAGCTTTTCTTGACTACCGTCCAAACCATATCCTTGAATTTCTGAGTCCCCCATTCTTTTTGCCAATGGCTCCAAATATAATGCAAATAACAGAAGACACCCGTGCCTGGTTCCTCTGCTCAAGCAGAAAGTATCAGAAAGGCCCCTACCTACTTTAATTTTCGCCTCAGATCCCTCATACAGCCTTCTAACCAACTTTATATTTTTTCAGGAAGTGCAAATGCTTCCATTGCCCTGTTCATAAAGTCCAAGCTTACTCTGTCAAATGCTTTCTCTGCATCAAGATCCACCAACAGCAATGGTGTTCTTTTACATTCTGCTTCCCTCTGGATCATCAGTGCTCTGTTAATGTTGTCAGATGTTTGCCTCCCCACCCCAAAACCACATTGATCTATGTATCAGTTTTGGCATTACTTTTGCCATTGTTTTAGCCATTATAGACTTGAACATTATAGCCATGGTTTAGTATTGACACGGGCCTGTATGAAGCTGGATCTGAAGGATCTTTACCCTCTGCCACTGCATTCTTCCAGGATGTTAGTACTTCTCTTCCTCCTATTAAAATACTGTCAAACAAAACCTTCCAGATCTTTATACATTTTTCCCTCCTAGCTTCCAAACTTCCTGGTGACTTTCCTGTAGATTGGTTATACATGACAATTTTTATCTCATTTCCTCCTATCCTAACCAGCAGCAATTGAGCCTCATCTACCTCCAGCCTTGGCACATTCACTTGTTCCATAAACATTTCCATTTGTATCTTTTCTTGAGTTCCACATTTCTCTGCTCCACACAGATTACTATAGAATCCCTGAACCTCACCAGAATCTCTTGTTACCTTCCTTGTTATAGGCTTCTTAAGCTTGGCACCAGCCCTTTCTACTTTCTTTTGCCTGAGTCCGTTGTGCTAAACGTTTTTGTGCTCCAGTGTTATTATCAAAAAAACAGTCACTTACCAGCAATCTTTCTAAACTTATGTATATTATTGAGGTAATCCCTTATTTTCTGCGTAACATTCTGCAGTTGATCCTCTTCTTGTTCTGTGAGATTCACCCTATTCTGCAATACTTTAACATTTGTCAGTATCTCTAAATAATTCTTGTTACTTCTTAACCACAGCTCCCTTTCTTTTGTTTTCTCCCTATTTTTAAACTCCATCTTACTTTTATCCCACTCCCTAGCTATGTTTTTAGAAGTAATTTCTATCCTCTCGTGCAGCTCCTGAATAATCTCCACTACCCATTCCATAAATTCCTCTCTTTTCAACAGATAGGTGGAAAAGCACCTGTGTCTCATTTTTATTTCCTTACCCTGTGATTTTACTTTAGCTGATATTGGCGCAGGATCTGAAATACTTATTGGGTACGTATCAAGACCCTCAATTAAATGCACATGGTCCTGTGAAAGTGTAAATGCTTTCTAGCCTAGCCCAGTTTTTATATCTTGGGGAATAATATGTAAATTCAGTCTGATTTCTTATTACTGAATTCACATCTTCTGTGCCAAATATTTTCATAAATTTCTTCAAAAATCTACCCTCCTTTGTTATAGTTTTCGTTTTGAGCCTCCCAGAAACATCTTCACTGCTGAAAGTCAAATTCCAGGCCCCATCTGTTAGTAATATTCCTTGCTGAAAACTGATTATTTCTACCACAGTTTTCTTAAGCTCCATTATAGCAGTTTTAAGTGGAATATAAATACATGCCAGTGTAATCCTCTTCCATTGCCAGTAGCTCCTTAGCACTACAAATCTGCCAATATTTTTTTATCTTCTTCTGTCACTGTTGGAGCTCCTCTTGCAATTAATATAAGTACTCCTCTTTTCCTTTGTACCAGATATTCCACTGAATAGCCATCCTGAAAAGCTTTTTTTCATCAATTTAACATGTTCTTCATGTTTCACTGTTGCAGTCATCACATTTGGGTTATCCCTGCCAGGGTAGCCCTCGGCTGGCCCGAATACCAGAGGCTTAGTATTTCTGCATCAGTTGCTGTCGCTTCAGGACTGATGTCGGGTCATCAGCAGTATAAAGCAAGGCAGCCGATGCCATTACATCAGTCTTTCTTGCAGCGGAGCCCAAAGCAGAAGCAGTTCACATGAGTGCCAGTTGGCCACTACCTGAGTTTCATCTTCCGAATTTAAGCTGATGTCTTCTAAAGCTAAGTACCCCATTGAGGATCCTTTTTTCTTGCACTAACTGATGTCAGAAAAAGTTAACAATTGTCTCGTCTGTGGAAAGCAAATACCACACTGAGACTTTCATTCTTACTGCGTCACTTGCTTAGGCCCAGACCATGACGTTCCCCACTGTCGCTTTTGTGCTTTGTTAAACGCCAGAACTATACGAATTTGGGCCCTTATTGTAGCTAGATATTTTCACTTAAAGTCCTCGAATCCTGATATGGCTTTGGCAAGCCATCCTGCATCAGATCTTCCGAAAAATGTAAGGATAATTACAGAGACAGACTGCACAGGTCCAAACCTACTGACTACGTTTCCGTTTAGCTAGCTGTCAGTTCTCCAGTCCTCAGTGAGGCACTTTTGCAGCCCCTGATGCCTGCTTCTGTGGATTTGCAGGCTGCTACCGAGACCATTTCGGGGTCTGGTATGCAGCAAAACTCTTCTTTGACTAAGGACCCTGCGGTTGTCTCTCCCTTGGATGGGTCCAGAGCTGCTGAGCAGGCACCGGCTTCCGAGGAAGTACTTCACACTACCACTTCTCAACACAAACTGACTTCTTTCGTGTCTACCGTTCATTCCAAAACGACCGAGTTTTTAAGGCCCAGGGTACGAACTACACCCAAGAAACCAATGACCCACTCCCAGGAACCTGCTTCCTTGCCCCAGTCTCAAATGCTTAAAATGGCGGAAGAACATATGCTTATCAGGGGAAGCCAAGCTACCCCTTCCAAAAGAAAGAGGTCTGTCCCCAGTAGTTTTGTCTGAACAGGAGTCTGATGACTCTGATGCATCTGAATATGAAGACATGCAAACCCTTTTTGCTTATGAGGATTCTGATGCAGAGGATTCCATTCCCTCAGCCTCTCCACCTGAAGACTTTTCCTTTGGGGAAACCCTTCATACCTTACAGGAGCATTTCCAATGGGAATGTCAGGACTACCCTTAGTCTAAATGAGACTCGGAATTCTTAGATCTTCCACAGCACAGACCCCTGGCCATTCCCCCAGTCCTGGATGATGTTTTCCTGGAATTCAGTTTGACTCCTGCAACCAGAAAACCTGACAGGTATTACAGAGTCCCTGACTCACACCAATTTATTTTCAAAAATCCTACTGCTGACCCTGAGGTAAATTTTCAAGGGCCTAAAGGTATTAAAGCAACCTCTGCTAAGAATTCAACCCCCTCAGATAGGGATTCCCGAGCACTAGACAGATGGGGTAAAAAAGTATACACTTCTGCTACTCTTGCTATCAGAGCACTAAATTGCCTGTTCCATATGCTAATATTTCAGCAACATACCATGGAACTCCTCAAACAAAAAGTGTCTTCCTTTACTGCTTGTGCAGAATCTAAAGAATTACAAGAGTTAATGCATTCTGCAAGTCAGGTAACTAAGCACAACTTACATTGTGGTTTTGACGCCCTAGAAGCTTCTTGCAAGGCGGTTCTGTCCTTAGAAGGCATGCATGGCTTAAGGAACAGCCCTTGCCAGACCATGTTAAATCTATATTGTTGGATGCACCCTTGCACAAAGACAACTTATTTGGCACTAAGGCAGATGAGGTCTTAAAAAAGATGGAAGAAAAAGCTAAATCTATGCAGACAGTTAAGGATTTCTTACAGGTCCAGCCACCCAGGTTCAGTAGACATTGCCTCTCCAAGCACTGGTCCTTTCCTGCTCCCATGAGGTCACAGCCCAGACCCCATGGAAGCAGACCCCCCCCCCCCTGACAGCAGCCACAGGGAATGCAGAGATCAAAACAGTGGAATCCCTCCACTTCAAAAACAGGAGTTCTAAGCCACCCCTTCATGGTAAGAAGTCACAATGACTGTCCTCCACCTCCCCCTCCCTCTGCCAACCTTCACTTACCCCTAGGAGGAAAACTGTCCTTTCACGCAAGCACCTGGGCCACCATTACCAGCGACCACTGGGTCCTCAACATAGTGCCTCAGGGATACAAATGTTCTTTTCACACTCTTCCAACCCCAAAAGGGTTCCCAGATCTACCTCCAAACCTCTGGGCAGAGACCCAAAAGCAAGTTCTTTCCCTGCTCTCCCTGAGGGCAATAGAGCACGTTCTTGTAGAACAGAAAGGTCAAGGTTTCTACTCCAGACTTTATCTAGTACCAATGAAAAAGGGCACCTGGCACCCCATCCTCCATCTATCCATCCTAAACACCTTCCTGGTGATCCCAAAATTCAAAATGCTCACCCTCCAGCGACTGCTACCCATGCTCTCCAAGGATGCTTGGCTAGCCACCCTAGACCTAAAAGAGGCCTACCTCCACATTCCTATCAGGGAATCTTGCAGGAAATACCTATGTTTCAGGGCAGGATCTCTGCACTTTCAGTTCTCTGCACTCCCCTTTGGCTTATCTACTGCTCCCAGAGTTTTCACAAAATGTCTGGCTCCAGCCATTGCCTTTTGCAGACAAAGGAATATTCACATTTACCCATATTTAGATGATTGCCTAATTCAGGCAGACAGTCAGGAAAAGCTGCTCAAGCACCTGGCCTTTGTAAAGTCCCTACTGACCTCCCTAGGGTACACTATCAATGAAAAGGAATCCAAACTAGTACCACCCAAAATATTATATTCTTGGGAGCAAGCCTGGACACAGCATCCCAGATGGCATTCCTTATACCAGAAAAACAAACTTACCTGACAGCCTACTTCTCACAACTAGCCACCAGACCCCAGTTATCTGCAAGGAAAATCCTGCAAGCTCTGGGGTTCATTGCACCTTGCATTCTACTCATTCCATATGCCAGACTACAAATGAAGAAACTTCAGTGGTACCTAAAAAGCCTTTGGTGTCAATACTCTCAAGACCTGGGAACTCTTATAACCAGGATACCTTGCCTCAGGAAAGAGTTTCTTTGGTGGGCAGCAGCATGCTCCCACAACAAGGGACTACCTTTCTCACCACCCCCTGCTGCCCAGACCCTCGCCACAGACGGATCAGACAATGCCTGGGGTGCACACCTGGACAGCAGGTGCATATAGGGCCAATGGAGCCCACAGCAAATCCATCCACACATTAACCAAAAAGAGATGTTAGCTGTCCAGCATGCATTGACAGCTTTCAGGCCCCTTCTCTCACCAGGGGCTTTCCTGATTAAAACAGACAACACCACTGTGATGTGGTATATCAACAAGCAGGGAGGGGCTCACTCCTACCCTCTATGCAGGCTGGCCATGACCCTTTGGCACACAGCCTCTGCCATGAAACTACACCTGTTAGCACAATTCCTGCCAGGTTCTCTAAACTCTGTGGCAGATCACTTAAGCAGAAATCTTCTGGACCCACAAGAGTGGCAGCTAGACAAAAGAACCTTCACCCTAATAACTCAGAAATGGGGCACCCCGAAGGTTGACCTCCTTGCCTCCCACACCAACCATCAGCTCAGCAAGTTCTGCACCAGGGAGCATCACAACATGGCTTGGAAAGTGGATGCCCTGTCCTTACCCTGGGTCAATCTTTCGGTCTATGCTTTTCACCTCTTCCTCTCATTGCCAGGTTACTGCTCAAAATAAGGGAGGAAAAACCAAGGACAATTCTTATTGCTCCAGACTGGCCTCGCCAGCACTGGTACCCACTGCTGCACAGCCTGTCTCCCTGTCACCATGGCATCTCACTCAGACCCCAACCCTCCTGACCCAGATGGAAGGAGGATTCATGCATCCCCTATTGCAGACCCACAGTTTGGCAGTTTGGCTTATTCCCTAACCACTGATCAATCTGCCAACCTCAATAAACAGGTACTAGATGTTATATGTGAGGCCAGATGCCCTAGCACTAGAAAGTCTTATGCTGACAAATGGAAAAGGTTCTGCACCTGGATTCAGGCTAAGGGAGCCAATATGGCACAGCCCTTCCTGTCATTCTGGATTACCTAGCTGATCTGCTACACAGTGATCTGTCTTTTTTCTCTATTAAAATCCATGCCTGTGCTATCTCTGATCATTTCCCCACTGAGCAGCACCTCTTCTCACACCCTCTGATCAAACAATTCCTTAGAGGGGCTAACAACTTGAGGCCACCCAGAAGAGTACCTACCCCAGCTTGGGAACTTAACTTTGTGTTGGAAAAGCTCAACCTGCACCCCTTCAAACCAGCGTCTTCAGCAGAGTTAAGGTTTCTCTCCTGGAATACAGCTTTTCTTCTGGCTGTCACTTTAGCCAAAAGAGTCTCTGAGCTACAAGCACTCATGGCTGTGGAGCCCTTCATCATCTTCCATGCTTACAGGGTTTCCCTCAGGACTAACCCATCCTTCATGCCCAAAGTGGTGTCCAGTGTGGCTCTCAACCAATCCATTCATTTACCCACATTTTTACCTAACCCACAGAACAAGGGGGGAAGGATCCTGCAGTCTCTAGATGTGCACAGACAGCTCATATTCTATCTAGACAGGACTAAACCATTCAGAAAGTCTGATCAATTGTGGGTTAGCTTTGCTGCAGGGGCAGAGGGCAAAGCCATCTCCAAATAAACAATTTCTAAATGGATAGCACACTGCATCCATTTCTGTTACAAGCAACATGGAAAGCCTCCCCCTAAGGGGGTCAGGACTCACTCCACCAGAGCAGCCTCCACCTCTGCAGCTTTCCTCAGAGGAGTCTCCACCAGGGACATCCTGGAGGCTGCCACCTGGACATCTGTTCACACTTTCATCAAACATTACCACCTGCCTATCTTCTCCAAATCCAGGGCAGGCTTTGCCGCTGCAGTCTTGCAGGGCATCCTAGCCAGCCCGTAGTCTCCTTGACTGCCTCCACCCTTTTCCTCAGCTTTGGAAATCAACACAAATGTGATGACTGCAACAGTGAAACATGAACATAGTACAAATGTAACAAGAAGAAACACTCGAACCACAGAATCAGTGTTGTAAGCACTTTCGTTTACTCCACATAGGTAAACACAGTTGTGTACACTTACCATAAATGTAGATGCTCGAGTATACTGACTATTGCAGTCCTGGTTTCCCTCCCTCCATCCCCTTCTCTCTATCTCTCTCCTTACAAGGGACTTTTTGGTATTTACTTTCTACTGGTGGGTTTCTTCCAGCATAACCTGGCTCCCAATTGGGGGTTCCTGACAGGGCAAGAAAAACTGATGTAATGACATTGGCTGTCCTGCTTTATACTGCTGACAATCTGACGTCAGTCCTGAAGCGACAGCAACTGACGCAGAAAGGCTAAGCCTCTGGTATTCGGGCCGGCCGAGGACTACCCTGGCAGGGATAACCCAAATGTGATGACTGCAACAGTGAATACACTCGAACATCTACATTTATGGTAAGCGTACGCAACTGTACTTTCTTTCTAGTGTGCCTCCTGTAACATAGCTATTTGCACTCTACATTTTTTAATATAGTTCAGTATTCTTTCTTTTTTGTATTTATCTGTGAGATCATGGACATTACAAAAAGCTTCATTACCCACCTTTTATGTATAACACCTTTTTTGTTGAACGTCTATTTCCAGATTTTGTGTTACATCCATACACTGTTTGGCAGGTTGAACTTTTTTATGGTTGCTTCTTGTCATATTCATTTGAGCCTATGTCGCATATTACAAAACTTTTTGTTTTATTGGAAGCCCTCAAACTAAAAAAAATAACTCAATACTCCCCACATCTATTAATTTAATGCTAACACACAAAACTATGTACATCTTCACATAATGAGGTTTTACCTTCGTAATCGGAACAAATTGACAGCCACAGTCAGAGACTTGAGTTAACCTAAAAGAAAGGTTATCCATGCTAAGACGCATAGTGCAGCCTGTGCTTCTACTAAGTGCTGACTGGTTTTGTCTCATCTTTATAGCTGTCCCAGGTGGGAAAACCCCTAAATACTTTCGGAGAACATTATCTCCTAGCTAGTTTCTCTTTTCTGTTTTTCCCCAGCCAATCATTCTCCATCAGACTGTAAACACTTTCTTTATATCAGAGTGCCTCCGTGGAGATATGAGAACCAGACAGTCAATTTCTCTGTATGCAATTGTTTCCATGGAGACCTGAGGGCCAGATGCAGAACTGCTACTAAGCAAACATTCATTTGCTAGGAAAAAAGCCTCATAATATTCAGTATTCTTTATTAGTTGCTTTCTCTTAAAATGTGTTACTAAATCAGTCTAAGGTCCTTAATCCAGTCATCCCCCCCCATGCAAGAATGAGAAAAAGCCCATTAATTTTTCTTTTGACATGCTCTTTTAACCAGGCTTTTTTTTGCATTGCAGTGTCTACATTTCTTGAAACTGAACAAGAAAGAAAGGAAGGAAATAAAAACAGCACCTGTTTACAATCCCCATTACACTTAAAAATAACTGAGAAAGCTTTACTTTATAGCATGTAAAGAAAACCATATACCACAAAAATAGTACTATTAAGAAAAAAAATTTTCTTTATTTACAGTTAACTTTTCTACTTTCTCTTCACCCCCCAAAGCATTTTTCAATGCACGAAGTAGGACATATTCCCCCACAAGTCTAACGAATTCTGAAAAAGTCCAATATTTACGGATTTTTCTTGTTCTGTCATATTTCACAATTATATTTATTGCATTGTAAATCCCACATGAAGTTACTGGTTTTATTACTGTTCTAGTTAGATTCTCGTGCTTCCTTCCTTCTGTCCAACATTTTCTGTTGAAACAGTGGAAAAGGTTTCACAGGTGCAGTCTCTCTTTGGTCTTTATTACCAGAAGAACAAGAAGCAGAATCTCCTTCTGTTTCACAGCTTATTTTTTGTTGGAGAAACTTTTGTATTTCCTCATTAGTATGTACTTCATGAAAAAATGATTTTGAACCTCCAGGAAGATTACATTGAAGACAAATGGGTACGGCAGTTTGAATCCAACACCTCCATCTCTACTTTCTTTGAATAGTGGAATGAATTTAAAACTCTTCTGCCTGGTGTACAATGAGTAATAATTCTACACAAACACTCTGCTGTCTCCAACTTTTAGTATTTTGTCATTCTGCTACAGTTTTGTCAGAATCGACTCCTCCTGCTGGTAAGATTGCATCTTTACTAATAAAAGTCTAGGCTGCTTTCTCATAGCTAGGTTTGGAGAATTCGCACAGTCTGCCCTTTCAACTAACAACTCCTTCTGTGGCATACCAGTCCAGTTGCTTATTTGTACTTTCATAAAATTAATGCAGTCTGTTCCTTCCAGCTTCTCTGGTGTAACTGAAAAGCTCAGCTTTTCCCTACATGCTCTGTTCTCTAATTCTGTTATTTTTTTAAACATCTCTTCTTGAGCAGTCTCATATTCAGCAAGCGTTTTCTTCATTTGAGCCTCTGATTTTTGCATTGTCATCACCTTATCTGAATATCTGTTTAAACCTTGTTCCGTTTGATTTTTGCATTGTTATCACCTTATCTGAATATCTGCTTAAAGCTTGTTCCATTTTTTTCCAACCTTTTTTGTTTGTGTTAATATATGTACTCCATCAGTGTTTTATTTATTTTAACTAGGTCTGTGTACAGTTGTCTTATATCTGCCTGTAGGTTATTGGAAGTCATGTCTGGAAGTTGCATTGCTTTTTTGCTGAACAGCTGCAGAACTTTCCCCAGTCAATGTTTCCTCACTTTTTGTAGCTGATTGTTTCCAGGCGCTCTGTATTTCTTTTTTCCTGGCATCCAGGTGGTACACTTACTAGCCAATTACTGAAATTTACCCATAAACACAAAAGTCTACTAGCCTTCTCTGTTGAGTTTCTGTTTTCACACTGGGAGAGCTAAAGTTAAGCTGTTACTCAATGTGCAGACATCTTGGAAATCCTGTATTTCTCTTTGTTGGTGAAATTATTCCTGTAATGTGCACTTCCACCCAAGTATCTCTGTTATTATCCTTAATCGTACAGGCTCCTCTTCAAAGAATTTTGCTTAAAATATTCTGTGGACATCAGCAGATCCTGTTTGCCAGTACAACATTTATAGAGTGAATGCATCGCTGACTCTTATCTGTGAGGGGAAAAAAGTCCGCTGTTTCTTCACTACAGCACTAATCACCTTCATGAATAGAACACTTGATACCATGTTTTTTGTCAAATTAGTTGGGTCACAATCCAAGCAAACAATTGGTTACTGAGGTGCAGCAAACTGTTAGTTTATCTTAAGTCAGGAGAGGGAGTCATTATGGTGCTTCCCTGTTGCTGGTGAAAACTAGGTTTTCTTGTGGTTAAGTGAGTATTGTGCAAAGCCCATTATGATGTTTGCTTTGAACTTTACAAATGTAAATGCAAGTGTGACGACCCACCACTAGATCAGAAATCAAGGAGCCTCAATCTTCATCACTGGTATCTGTGGGGGGATGTTCACTGGGAAGATAAGTGGTACACACACACTGTTTCCGGATGCAGCTCTCTGCATTAAGTGCAGTTTCCCTGAAGAGCACACAGAGACCACAGTCAGTCCTCAGCTGGTTTCTCCCTCTTTATCCAGATCCCCAGTAAGACTTCCCATGGGCACAGCTATCGAGTTGAAATTTCAGCTGAGTGACCAAACCAAGACCTCCAGCACCCTGCCTGTCCAACCACTGCTTCGCATTCCTGTCCAAGTAGCTGAGACAGACACACACACACACACACACACACACACACACACACACACACACACACACACACACACACACACACACACACACACACACACACCTGGGAAAGGCTGCCACAGGTTAACTAGCTATGCCTTCCTCTGCCCAGACTATAAGGTAGTTACCACTGCCACCAGTCACTTCTTATCAGCTAATTTAGGGCCCTTAACAAAGGGTGTCCAGTCTTACTGTGCAATATTAATATTAATCCAAATGGTAGTTTGACCAAGTGCAAGGCTATTAGGAGAGGCCCACACAGTGTCACCAAATAAATATTCAAGTACTCTCAGAACTTAAATATCTCTGCACAAATCAGCCACAATGAAAGATTTAAATATATTTAATAATAAATGATAAAATCACAAAACAGTACTAAATATATATATATATATATATATATATATATATATATATATATATATATATATATATATATATATAGTCACAGTGACATCCGAGTTCAAAACCACAGGAAATATTTAAAATAACATTGCAGTACAGGCTCACACAAATAAAGAAAACCATCTAAGCTAAGCTTCACTATATTACTGACTTAATCTAAGAGAATTATACTATTCCCTAGAAACTTACTTCATTAGAGCAGGACAGATGATGTGGTGAATGGTTCTTGTCAGGTCCAAGATGTAATGCAGAATACCCAGTCTCACTAAGAGACTTTAAGATATTACTGCTGAGATAGCTTGCAGAATGACATCATTTCTGGTCATCTGACTTATAGTTGTCATGCAAACCCCCATTGCTGTAGCTGGCAGTATTTAGTATTTACCTGTAAAAATATTCATACAAGGGCTTTTGCTCAGATCTTTGGCAGATGCTGGAAGTCATAAAACAAGTGTATTCCTTCATGTTTCCAAAGTAGCAATTAGTTCACCCCAGAGACAATACAGAAAGCTTCCTAGTACAGACTTTGTATCTCTAGCTGTATTGAAAAGTTGAGAGAGAGCCTCTTTATGGCATAGCCTATAAAGTGATTTAATTTCAAATATTTTTCTAAAGTTTACTGGACTGAAGTTAACCCTCTGTATTCCAGTTTTCACAGTTAAAATATATACATTTAAACAGTTACAATAGTGCATGTACATTTCTGTTCTCTTCCAGTAGGGCACACTGTGGATACATCTTAAACACAGCACTTTACAAATACATTTTCAACACAAACCTCTGTACAGAGTAGTTTGATATAGAGATGGCATACAGTTCTAATGCATTTGTAACACAAGCATCTTATATAAATTATTTTGATATTCACAAATGACATATAATTATTTACAAAATTACAGCTAACCATGCTGACATTCCCTCCTTTTGTCACAGCAAGTACAGATGTATATTGCATAAGTCAGGGGAGTAGCCATGTTTTTCGTATTTGATTCAAACCTTCCATGATGTTGCCCCTATCACATTGATTGTTATACAGCTCTTCCTTCAGTGCTATGTGCTCTGTGCCATGTGGTCTTCCCCATCTTTTCCACACCTTCTTCTGCCTGTATCATCAGGTATGAGGTCAGTTAATAGAAGGACTATAAACATTTACTGCTTGAAGGAGAAGCATATGTTTATTGGCCTGGGGCACAATATGTTAGCTAGGTTATTTTATTGTTTAATAACAGAACTCATCTCATTGGTATCCCTTTTTATTTTAGCAATAATGTTGCACTGTAACAGCCCAGGACCACATTACAGTTGCTGCTTGCATAATTCCCATCAGAATGACTTGCACGTTTGTACCCTCATCATTTTTGTTTACTTGCATTTATTAACCAGGAATGTCCAGCTGAGGAGTCCCATTTTCAATGAAGTCCTGGGGAGAAATCTTTAGTCAGTCACTTTAATGCTTTGGGTTTTGCTGTGATTTGTAAGTACATACAATTCTTATCAAAATGTAGCAGAGAAGTTTAGTGCAATTGCCTGAATGCAGCGTGAATATCAGGTTATTTGAGTTTAAATGACTTGCAATACATTTTATAAGATTTAGCTCCGCAATATGAAACACACAGGTTAGATTTAAACAGTATCTGTGGATAATAAGCCATTAAACATAATGGGGAAAAGAATCATTCATTTACAAGGGTAATGAGTCAGAGTAAGAGATGTGATGAAAGCGAATTGTTAGGAGAATGAACAAATAAATACAAAGCCACTAAGGCATATGAGTGTAGTTGCCACTGTGCTGGAGATTTTACATCATGCCACAGCTACAGTTCCCGCTAGTGTTGAAAATCCTTTAGTGAGGACTTGAAAGATTTTTTTATTTGCTAGGGACAGACCAGACATTAACTGGTTGATTGTTTCAAAGTTTGTCTTTGGAGATGCCAAAGAGGCTCTGTGCAAAGTTTATCTAAATGACAATCTTTATTTGTTTATTTACATTTGTTTATCAGGAGATTCTGACTGGATGCGGGTCCTTTTTCAGCGGATGCCCGGGGAGAAAAGCTCCACATCATGTACATGATAGAGATACAAAGTTGCAACAATAGTAAACAACATTACAGGTTGTTGGCTTTAATACAATAACAAGATATTGATTATCAACAGCATATACAGAGAATGTTGCAAGTTAAGATAGTTTCTTGTCATTTTTAATATTAGTAACAAAGTTGTCAGACAAGATGTTAAAGTATGTAAAGACAACTAGCTATTTCTGACTGTGGTTAGTAGTGGCAGTAGTATAGTTGGGTTAAGAGTCTAGGTGGAGGGGAGGTAAGGGTGGGGGGGTGTTATTCTGGATTAGAACAAGGACAAAGCCAGTGCAAATTTAAGTGGAATTTGATTGCAGTCTTGAAAAGGCTGCTGGAAGTTAGAGTAGTTATAGAGGGTGGAAGATTGTTCCAAAGTTTAGATATGGTACATGAAAATATGGCTTCTCCTGCTGTGTTTTTGGGTTTGATAACAGTGAGCTGATTTTTGTTGCTTGATCTTGGGGCCTAGTGGGGTGATAGGGTTGGAGAAGAGTTTGAAAGGAAGGGATGTTAAGGGGGCGCTTAATAAGTTTATGAGTGAGGGTGAATTGATTAAAGTGAAGGAGTTGTGGGAGTTCTAGCCAGTTTAGTTCTTTAAGGGAGATACAGTGATGGCTGTGGTAGGAGGAGGTTCCAGTGGCAAATTTAGCAATTTTGTTGTAACAAGCATTCAGTTTGTGTAGGTCTGTCTGTCTAAGGTTGGTAAGTATGGGGGATGCATAGAGTAGGGTGGTGATTAGCTGAGAATTGGCTATGGAAATTCTAGCCGTCTTGGTTAGGAATTGGCAGCTTTGATATAATGCACTAAGTTTCTTGTTAACTTTTTTTATTGTGAGAGATATGTGGGTGTCAAATCTAAGTTTGTTGTCTATTTCCACACCAAGTAATTTTTTGTGTTCTGATGGAGAGGTGATGGTATTGTCTTTGGCAAGAAGGTTGAAGTGGGGGGTGTTTTGGGTGGCTTTGGAAGGTTGGAACAGGAGCAGTTTTGTCTTACTTGGGTTGAGTACGAGCTGAACATTGGATAGTCAGCTTTCTACAGAAGAGAATGATTCCTGTGTGATTTGTTGTAGTTCTGATAGAGTGAGGGCAGAGCAGATGAGAGTAGAGTCATCTGCGTACTGTATAAGAGATGCTTGTGTGGTGGCAGTATGTAGGTTGTTAGTGCAAAGTGAGAATAGCAGAGGGCCAAGGATAGACCCTTGGGGAACTCCAAGAGTAACTGGGAGGTGAGGTGATGTGTTATTGTCCCAGATTACTGATTGCTGGCAGCCATGTAGATGTGAGAAGGAGAGATTGGGGAGAGTAGAGAGTAGTAGCTCATGAGATACCATGTCAAAGGCCTTTGAGAGATCTAGAAATATGGCAGTAGAGAAGAGGCCATTGTTTTTGTGATGAAGTATAGTGTTGGTGTAGGAGAGCAGAGCGGAGGTAGTGCTGTGATATGGCCTGAGACCATGTTGGGTTTTGGAGAGGAGATTATTAGCTAGGAGGTAGTTGGAGACTTGGGTGTTGATACATTTTTCAGGTATCTTGGAGAGTGGGGAGAGGGTAGCAAGGGGGTGGTAATTGGAGAGGTCAGTGGAGGGGGTGCCTTTGTGGAGGGGAATGATGTGGGATATTTTCCATATCGAGGGAACATAGCCTTCTGTTATGGAATGGTTGATTAGAATTGAAATTGGGTAGGCTAGTGTAGCCAATGCAATTTTCAAGTATTCAGAGGGGAGGTTGTCAGCTGCTAGTTTCGTGGGTTTAAGTTTTGACAATAGTCGGCTGGGAGGTATCAACCTTCCCTGGGTGGAGGATATTGTTAATAGTGGACCAGAATTGCTTAGGGTTGTGGTTGGTAGAGTTTAGGGTGGATTTATAGTAGAGGGATTTGTCTAATTTATATCCTTTTTGCCTTTGACAATCTGAGTTAAGAAAAGGAATTTGGGGGAATGCAGAGGTTTATGAGCAAGACATATTTGCATTATCAAAAATTGATTATTAAATTCTAACTAGTGTGACTCGTGTAGTGCCCACAACAAATTTCAGTATTCTTTTGTAAGCTTGTTCAAGTTTTTGTTAGAAAGGTAACATTTTATTAGTCAACAGATAAAAAGAATACAGTAAAAGAACACAACTTTACAGTAGTTACTCTCACTTATGAGTAAATTTTGGCTTTGTATAATATGCACAGTTTCTGACTGCTTTTCATTTCAATATTCTTATGTGCAAGTCATGTTTTAATTGATTATCAAGAATGAGAAGTTTTGTAGATATTTTCTTTCCAGTGATGGTAGTAAATTGTTTTGACCAGTAGTTTGTTTTCAGTCCTTGTCTTCAGATGATGTGGAGTTGATACTGTGGTAAGTGCAATGGATCACACTTAGGAGAGAATATCAAGGATTTTGTTTTGGATGTATTAATATGCCTTCCCATGGTATTTGGCCATCTCTGAAGGGAGTTAAAGCTTGCCTGCGGGTTGGTACTGATGGATTCAAGGGAATTGTTTGAAGTAATAGTGGAATTACCAGTGTAGTGAATGAGGTCAGAATTCCCGCAGAATTTGGACATATCATTCAAACAGATAAGTGAGCCAAGGACAGAGTCTGGATACACTGATGTGTACTGGAAGACAAGAAACTGAGGTATTTCACCTTATGTCTTTGCTTGTTCGAGTGATCTGGAAACTGTCTGATCAAACTGAGGGAAACCAAGATTATCCTGGTTATGAAAAATCCTCAAAGTGGGAAGCTGTCGTAGGCTTTAGAGAGGCCCAAGAGCACAGACTCACCGCAGGTTTACTCATCAATATTCAAAGAGAATTATTTCTGCCATGGTTGGTTTGGAAGCCATGATTCATGTCAGGCTTGTTTTAGTGACTTTAGAATGTGTTTTAATAGCTGCTGGTTTAAATATTTTCCAAAATGTTTGAGAGGGGTGATGGCATAGCAATGGATCAGTAGTTACTGAGTGAAACTGAGGACTCATTTTTGTGAAGCAGGTTGGAACTCCTCCTTTCCTTGATGGATCTGGTAGTGTGAACTGTCACCAGATAAGAAATGGTCAACCCACATTCTGAAGATGGAGGATTATCAAGGGCAGCCACACCTGGTTTGTTTTTTAAGCACCATGGACTATTAATACAAATGGCCTGCACTGTAAAGCAAGTTAGAAAGATATTGGTGCTTGCACTTAGATTTTGGCACTAATCTATGAAAATACATTTGGAAGTAGTGGGTGAAAAACAGTATGCAGTATTGACATCAGGCTGAGGGAAGATTGAAGGAGTATTGTTACCTAGATGGAGGAATTGCCTAGTGCATTTCCATGATGATGTCATTGGGAAGTAAGACTTTTTTGTGTGGAAGAAATGTGTTTACAGTATTAGATTGAGCTCTACATGTGTTGACATCAGTATGCTTGATTTTTGTTGTAAGCTTCCCTTAGTCTGTAGTGTAAAATATAAGAAGGTGCACCATGAGCCAAAAGGCTTAAAAAAGATAAATCTCCAGTAGATAAAACACAGGTTTATTGATACACAACACGAACAGACTGCAGTAGGGTAAGCGCTTTCACGTTATGTTTAACGCTTCATCAGACATCAAGGCAGCCTCAAACCATCTGTTTAAATATATATGACTCACAGGTCATATGTTTAAACTAACAAATCAAAATAAAAACAATGTATATGTCAATTATTAAAATACAAACATCATAAAATCTTAAAAGCACATGTTAACGTCTTAAAGGTCTATTAGCTAAAAAAGGTTTAAGTGCTATTCTATCATTTAGACCAAATTTATGCGCTTGTAATTTTAGTATCCACTTCCCTTCTCTTTCCTCAATTTTGTTTTTGATGTCCCCTAATCTGCCATTTTTGGCTACCAGCTCAAGAACCTGAAATTGAAAACAGTGTGCTGGTCCTTGTTCCTTTACGTGTTTAGCTAGGGCATTGGTGGTGTTACATTTAGCTATAGCATAAATATGCTCCCTAATACGTTCACGTAGAGTTCTAGTTGTCATGCCAACATAAAAGGTTTTACATTGCTGGCATCCAGCTAGGTATACTAAACAGTCAGACTTGCAGTCAGCATAACGTCTGAAAGAATAGGTGCGTTTGGTATAGGGATGTGTAAAACAGTCAGTGTTGGATATATGTCTGCATTGATTGCATGTATGACAAGGATAGGTGCCTGTCTTGGTTATTGACTTATTGGGTCTTTCGACCCTGTCATAGCAAAGTAGTCTACTGATTGATTTTTGTTGTAAGCTTCCCTTAGTCTGTGATGGCTGTTATTCTTTGAGATCAGTAGTGACCCAGTGTAAGGGCATGGTTCTTAATGTGCATTCTGTCTGAGAAGAGCAGTCTTAATGAGTGTTTTTAAAAATGCTGAGTTGAATTAGATGGTAGTAACATCCTCCTGGATGACATTACCAAGTATAAAGTTTGTCAAAGTAAAGTTTGAATGAAGTCAGGTCCCAATTTCTTAAATGTTGGGAGTAAAGGAACCTTTGAGTCCTAGGCATAGATTCTGTGTTAATTTTACTTCTTTGCATGCCAGCAGTCAAGGCTTTTCCACAGTGTGTCTTGAACTCATTTGTTCGTCTCTACTGGGTACATCTTGTAGAGGGGCAATAGCCATTCATATCCTTGCTGACATCTTGGCAATGATAGTATTTTTAATAATCTGACTGCGGTGTTGGTGCTGCGGTAGCATAGTCGTCTCACAGTAAGATGTTGTCCTGTTTGATTCTCAGCTGAGGCGTCTTCTGTGTGGAGACATGCGTGAATGGGTGTACCTTCGTTGAAGGTTGTGCGTCAGGGCTGGCAACCCGGTACATAAAAATCTACTGCCAATCATTAGCGGACTGGAGTTCCGCTGTGGCGACCCCTAACCGGGAAAAGCCGAAAGATACAACAATTAATGCTACACCTAGTAGGTGATGTGGCCACCTGATCCATCTTCCTGCTTGTGCTTTCTTTCCACTCAAAAAATGGTGATGGCTGCATACCATGACTGGCTTGGGAACATTTAAACCCAAGTCCCCAGTCCTAGGCATTTCGGTGTATTGCAAGCCTCCATTTGCATAGTGTTATTTGGCTAACCGGAACCATTTTCTCACCCAGCATGAAGGGATGGGTCAAAGCCAGCTACTCACTTCCTCCTTTCTTCTTAGCTGTTCTAGCCCTCAGACCTCTTTTGAACTCTGGTGTTAGGGCTTTTTTACTGCACCTCAAAGCAGAAGCGAATCTTGCATATTTTTGTTGAGTTCCACATAATGGATTCTGATAGATTTCTTATGACACCAACCACAACATTTTATTGATGTAGGTTTTTTTCAGTGAAGAAACATGAATGCAGTCAAGGGTGCTGTTTTTGTTGGACTCCCAAGATGGCTGCATACTGATCATAAGACTGATTATAGCTGTCCAAGTGTCGACATTGAAATTCTGCAAAGGAGGCCAGAAAAGGCTAAAATTTGGGTGGAATTGTATTACTGCCTAGTAATTACAGTGTGTGGATGCCAGCAAAAAAAGAAATTTGGAGAAAGTCATAGAAAGTCAGCCAGAAAACGAAAAAAAAACAAACAAACAAAAAAAAACAACAACCGTGGCTGGGAAGAATCTTGCAGCTGTTCAGCAAATAGTCCAAGTTCCAGCTTTGGTACAGGAGATGGCTTCTAGTAATTTAGAGAAAAAATAAATCAGAGGTACTCAGATGTGTGTAAAATAAGTGAAATACCGAACAAAGGTATAAAGTCAAATAGCAAAAGGCTGGGAAAATAGCGGAAGGTTTAACTAGCTGTTCTTATGAACTGTTAAAACTCGAGATTGAAATGGAAAAAAAAGGCTGGCTGAGCATGACATTTTTCAAAAATAGTAGATTTGGAAGACAGAGCACATGAAGAGAACCTGTGATTTTTCTGATGTACCCGAGAAACTGGAAGGAACAAACTGCGTTTGTTTTATAAAAGTATAAGTAAGCAGCAGGGCAGGTGTTTCACAGCACGATTCATTAATTGAGAAGGCACATCATGTGTTTTATCAGAATCTTGTTATGAGAGTGCAAACAAGACCTATATTAGTAAAGATCATATCAGCCAGAAAAGTTGCTCCTGAAAAAATTGTTTGAGGAGAAAAGTATTAACAATTTGAAGGCAGTAATGTGTCTGTGGATAGTGATTATTCATTGTACACCAGGTGGAAGAGAAGCAAGTTTATGCCACCAACCATGGAATGTCAAGAGCCATGTGTTAGATTTAAGCTGCTATATCCTGCTTTTTTCAGAGTTTCAGGACTTTCTAAGGAGGAAGTAAAAACATGTTATACAGCAAATATAAGGAACTGTGTTTCTCATTTTATAGCAAAGCCCATACAGAGATTTTGGCATAGGAATATTTTTCTTTGCTCCGAAGGAAAATGCTTGAGTGATGGAAAAAAGGCTTTAAAGCATCGATCCTCTTAGACAGATATAGGAATAGATGTGAAATGTGGCTTTTCAAGAAATAGCTGAAGAAAGACTGGAATTTTGTTGACTCTGTTAAACTAGTGGGTGGGCAGTAAAACATACACCCCACTTTATTATGAATGTATAAAAGGACACTAAAGATACTGAAGAAGTAACCGTAAGTACAGCATTTTTTGTTTTTAATAATTAACAATGTCATAATGCAGCTTGTGTGTCCTATTGTAAAGCAGTCTTGTATAGTGTGCAGTTGGGCATTTTAAATGCGAGATAAAGATTTCTTGTTAGTGACTGCATGTGTTAAAAATATTAAAGTAAGAAAGTACTCTATCTTAGTTGTATTCATGCTGTAACAAAACAAGAAAAGCTGTTCAGCAGTTAGTTAAAGTTAATATAATATGATCTTGGGCTGCTGGAGTGGGAGAATGTAAAAGTTTATTGATCGTATTGTGTAGAATTAACATAATGCCCACTGTTTTTATAGATATGTATATCTGGATTAATGTATTTTGTTTAAGCTGTTGACAAGGGCTTTAAGTATATAGAAAAATAAGATAAAATGATGAAAACCATTGAAAATGGCTGGTCTTTCTTGTATTTGTGAAGTCATTAGCTGTATTGTTTTCCATTAGCAAAGGCTTACAATAGGAGATGAGAGGTCTACATGTCAAGCAAATAAATGTGAGAGGCTCTACATTGTGTTCTGAGTGCAATTTACAAATATTCTTTACTGCATCCACAAAGTCACTAGGTGTTTTTTTAATTACTAACTACTTTTACTTGGAGATGAGAAGTCTGCAGTTGCAAGCAGTTAATCAAGAAAGGACTGAACACTGTCTGCTGAATGAAGTATTTAAGGAATAATGTAATTAACATTTAAAGGTACATTGGAAAGCAGTTCAGTAAAAATAAATGAAGTCTGAAACTGTGGGAACTAAATACATTATACAAGCTGTTGCCTCCCCTGCAGCTTTTGTACTTAAATGCATTTAGCAACACACAGTTTAGCTTATATATTTAAAGGTAGCCAGTACACTCTTTGTTAGGGTTTAAAGTGAATGTTTACTGAAAGAATGCACACTTTTTTCACATCTGGGAAGGGAATTGAGGTAAGAAAAGAACAGATAGAAAATTGTGTATGTGGGAACACAGGCTCTAAAATGTACTTTAGCTTATGTAACCTTAATTTTAGATCAAGTAATGCCTATGGATTCAGTAGTCGATCTGAGGCAGCTACTGGTATTTGGAAGGGTTAACATTTTTCAAACAAGTCCATAGATGTCCTTCAAGAATGCAACTGCAGTCATAACATATGGGTTGTCCTGCCTCAGGCAGCCCTCGGTCGGCCGGATTCCAAAGTCTGGGTCCGACGTCGGCTGATGTCGCATTTCTCTCCGACGTCACAGCGGCAGGAGTACATAAGCAATAGCCGACGCCATCTTCTTCAGTCTTTCTTGCCGCGCGGTGCCCGAAGCAGAAGCAGTTCGCAAGTGCCGGTCGGTCAGCTCCTGTATTCTTCGATCCAAAGTCATCAAAAAAGCTAAGTACCCCGTTGGGGACCTTTTCTTGCCTCAGCCGATGTCAGAAATTACTGAAAAAGTTAATAATTGTTTGTCTTGTGGTAAACAAATACCTCATAAGGATGTCCTTCATGGATGCATCTGCAGTCATAACAAGTGGGTTGTCCTGTCGTCAGGCAGCCCTTCAGTCGGCCGGATTCCAAAGTCCGGGTCCGGCTTCGGCTGATGTCGCACTCCACCCGACGTCATCTCTGTTGGTCTTCGGGTATAAAGGCATCAGCCGACGCCATTTTCCTCAGTCTTTCTTGCCGCGTGGTGCCCGAAGCAGAAGCTGTTCGCAGGTGCCGGTCGGTCGGATCCAGAGATTACTTCTACCGAATACTACTTCGAAGACTTCTAAAGCTAAGTACCCCGTTGGGGACTCTTTCTTGCCTCAGCCGATGTCAGAAAAAGTTAACAATTGTTTAAACTGTGGGAAACAAATACCTCATAAAGATTTCCACTCTTACTGTCTGCCTTGTTTAGGCCCAGCCCACGACGTAGCAGCCTGTTCGGCCTGTGCTTCTTTCAACCGACGAACGCTTAGGCGACGGTCGGAGTTTGCAGAACAGTTTTTCGGTTCTGATTTTGCGTACATTATGCCGTCGGATCCTCCGACTACCAAATCTACCAAAAACCGCAAAGATAAAGACCGACACTCGGTCCGCGGTTTCGCCGAAACCATGGTCAAGCAAACATGAGTGTCTCGGTTTCGCCGAAACCGAGAAAACTGAACAAAGTACAGCTGAACCTATTCCTACAACTGAGGCCCCTGCTACAACTCTTGAATCGACCTCAGAAATTTTACCCACTACGGTGGTTGACTTATCAGACACCATCCCCTTGGATGTCTCTACCCCAGCACGTGGTACTGCTAGGCCTCCAGCAGCCATGTCCATTAAGGCCTTCGCCAGGGCTAAAGCAGCCAAGACTACTAAAACAGTGCCTGTTAAACCCCCCCACATCCAGGCCCTCTTCTAGTTCTCAAATGCTTACTTTGGCAGAAGATTTAATTTCTTTAATTAGAGGATCTCAATCTCACCCAGACAGGGCCTCTCAGCCCCCAGAGAAGAGACCTAGGGCAGAGCCCCCCGAGCCAGTGTCCTCTGATGATTCTGCTAATGAATCAGACATAACTGACCAGCCAGGGGCTCCCTTCTCCAATTTTGAAGATTCTGATGCTGAAGAATCCATTCCAGCTGCTTCCCCACCAGAAGAATTCTCCTTTGGGGAAACCTTGCATGCCATGCGAGAACAGTTCCAATGGCAGCAACAGGATTTTTCAGACTCCAGAAAAAGACTTAGGACTTTTCTGCACCTCCCACAGCACAGGCCCTTAGCTATACCTCCTGTTCTCTCTGTGGTGGATGATGCCTTCAATGATGTTTGCTCCGCTCCAGATTCTTTACCCCAGCCCCTGCCAAACCAGACAGATTTTACAGGGTGCCAGATACTCATCACCACCTTTACAAGGCTCCACTTGCAGACCCAGAAACTATATCCCAGGGTCCCAAGGCAGTAGCCGCGACCATAGCTAAAAACCCTATTCCTTCTGAAAGGGAAGCAAGGTCATTAGACAGATGGGGTAAAAAGGTCTACACTTCAGCTACTCTCTCAGCTAGAGCTTTAAACTGTCAGTTTCACATGATACAATACCAAGAGTTTATGCTTGATCAGTTAACTAAAAAACTAACCACTGATGAATCTCTTGATAAGAAATATGTATTAGAGATGGTAAATAACATACAACAGGTTAGCAACCATTCCTTAAAATGTGGCTATGATGCACTGGAGGCTTCATTTAGATCAGCCATGACAGGCACAGTGATAAGAAGGCATGCATGGCTAAAGGAACAAGCTTTACCGGATCATGTTAAAGCTAAGTTGCTAGATGCTCCTATGGACAAGACAAGTTTGTTTGGTACACCTGCCCAGCAGGTTATGAAGAAAATGGAAGAAAAGGCAAAATCTGTTCAAACTGTTAAAGATTTCTTGCAGGTTCAACCCCAAGGTTTAGCAGGAACTGGCCTGCCAAAATTGGTCCTTTCCTGACTCCACAAAATTTCAAAGGGCAGGAATAGACGTTCCAGAGGCAGAAACCAATCCAGAGGAGGTGCCTACAGAGGAAGACAGTGGCAAGGTAACAACAGAGGCACAGACACAGCCACTGCCACTACATCAACACAACCACAGTGACTTAACCCTAAATCCGCCTACCAGGGAACAAATAGCAGCTCCTCTAGGCGGAAAGTTAACCTTATTTTCAAAGAACTGGCACTACATAACAAAGGACAAGTGGATTTTACAAACCATAGATCAAGGTTACCGGTTTCACTTCCACACTTTACCAGTCAAAAGAGGAATGCCAAATCTACCTCCAAATCAAAAAACAGAGGCTCTACGCCAGATAATGGAGTTAGCAAACATGAGAGCTGTGGAAAGAGTGCCAACAGCAGAGCAAGGAAAGGGGTTCTACTCCAGACTATTCCTAGTTCCAAGAAAGGAAAAAGTTGGAGACCAATTCTCGACCTGTCCACCTTAAATACATACATCATTGTCCCAAAATTCAAAATGCTGACCCTACAGCAACTTCTTCCCATGCTGGGCAAGGAGTCTTGGCTGGTAACTCTAGATCTCAAGGAGGCATACCTGCACGTCCCCATTCGACCAATCTGCAGAAGATACCTCAGATTTCTTGCAGGATCAGAGCACTATCAATTCTCAGCATTGCCTTTTGGCTTATCTACTGCGCCCAGAGTATTCACAAAATGCCTGGCATCAGTAATCGCCCATTGCAGACTTCAGGGAATTCAAATTTACCCATACCTGGACGACTGCCTGCTACAAGGGGACAACAAAAGCAAGCTGACAACAGATTTACAAAGGGTCATTTACTTGCTACAAGCACTGGGATACACAGTCAATTTACAAAAGTCAAGGCTGATACCATCCCAAACAAGGACATTCTTGGGCGGAATTGGACACAGTACAACAAATGGCATTCCTGACTACAGAAAACAAAAGAACTTCCTCTTTACTTCTTGGCACTAACAAAACTGAACAAGTTAACAGCAAGAAAAGTACTGCAGGCCTTGGGCTTCATGGCATCATGCATAATCTTGGTTCCATTTGCCAGACTACATATGAGAAAACTACAGTGGTACCTAAAGAATTTATGGTCCCAACACAGACACAGTCTAGAAACAGAAATCCCACTAATTCCATGCTTAAAACAGGAGTTCCTATGGTGGGCTCAGGCATGCCAGTCAAACCCAGGCCTACCCTTTCGCAGATGTCAAGCAAGCCAGACCATCACAACAGACGCCTCAGACCTAGGATGGGGGCCCACATGCTGGACAAATGCGTGCAAGGATTGTGGACACAGGATCAACTTCAACTGCACATCAACCTAAAAGAAATGCTGGCAGTAAAACTGGCTATCCAAAAGTTCAAACCATTTCTCAAAGAGGGCCAGTTGATGATAAGGACAGACAACACCACAGTCATGTGGTACATCAACAAACAGGGAGGCACTCATTCATACCCCCTATGCAGAATGACCTTGGAGCTGTGGACCCTGGCACCCAGCTACAACATCCAGTTACAGGCAATATTTGTACCAGGGAAAGACAATACCCTAGCAGACATATTAAGCAGAACCACTTCGGATGCCCACGAATGGAAGCTTCACCCGGACATCTTCAACACCATCTCAAAGAAATGGGGAATGCCACAGATAGACCTATTCGCATCACCTCTCAATCACCAGCTCAAAAAATTCTGCACAAGGACATTCCACCCATTAGCATGGAAAGTGGATTCGCTCTCCTTCAACTGGAAAGGCCTAACAGCATATGCATTCCGCCTCTTCCTTTGATACACAAGGTACTACTGAAAATCAAGGAAGAACGTCCAAGGATAATCCTGATAGCTCCAAACTGGCCAAGACAACACTGGTACCCACTACTGAGGAGAATGTCTCGGAACAATATGTGGACAATTCCCCTGATGCCTTTGATGTTAACGCAGAACAACTACAGCATCATACATCCAAACCTAAAAACCTTGCAACTGACTGCATGGAACATCACATAACAGCAGCTATTCCAGAACTTTCCCAAAGAGTTAAAGACATTATTCTTGAAGCACGCAGACCTTCAACAAGAAGGAACTATGCTGGAAAATGGAAAAGGTTTGTCATCTGGAGTACGGAAATTCCCCTGATGCCTTTGATGTTAACGCAGAACAACTACAGCATCATACATCCAAACCTAAAAACCTTGCAACTGACTGCATGGAACATCACATAACAGCAGCTATTCCAGAACTTTCCCAAAGAGTTAAAGACATTATTCTTGAAGCACGCAGACCTTCAACAAGAAGGAACTATGCTGGAAAATGGAAAAGGTTTGTCATCTGGAGTACGGAAAGAGGAAAAGATGTGTCAAACATAGATATGCCTAACATTCTGGAGTATCTGGCCGAACTTCTTCATTCAGGCCTGTCCTACTCCTCCATCAAGATACATGCATCAGCTATTTCAGCAGAATACAGCTTTGATACACCTGTTTTTACACACCCTTTGCTCAGGCAGTTCCTCAGAGGAATCAAGAATGTAAAACCTCCAAGGAAACCACCATTACCAGCTTGGGATTTAAACTTTGTGCTAGAAAAGTTGACACTATCACCCTTTGAACCAGCAGCAACAGCAGACCTACAACACCTGTCATGGAAAACTGCTTTCCTACTGGCAATTACTTCAGCAAGGAGGGTTTCAGAACTACAGGCCTTAATGGCAGTGCAACCCTTCCTAATCTTCCACCAAGATAGTGTCCATGAGGACTAATCCTACATTTATGCCCAAGGTGGTATCCAGAGTGTCTTTAAACCAGGCAATCCACCTACCTACATTCTTTCCCAACCCACAAAACAGAGGGGAAAGAATACTGCATACCTTGGATGTACATAGACAGCTACGCTACTACTTGGACAGAACAAAAAATAGCAGAAAGACTGACCAACTTTTGTAGCCTATGCAACAGGAAGGGAAGGAAAAGCTATTTCCAAACAGACAATCTCCAAATGGATAGGAAATTGCATACGATTCTGTTACTCCTTCCATGGAAAACCAATTCCACAGAACATAAGACCTCATTCTACAAGGGCAACAGCCACTACCACAGCCTTCTTACGAGGAGTGGCAACCAAAGACATTATTGAGGCGGCTACTTGGACCTCCGTGCATACATTTGCAAAGCATTATAATTTGCCTCTATATTCCAGATCCCGAGCAGGGTTTGCCACTGCTGTACTGCAAGGGATCCTAAACACACCATAATCTACTTTTATCCTCCTCCCTAGTTGGCTATGGTATTCTACCCACTTGTTATGACTGCAGATGCATCCATGAAGGACATAGTACAGTTTTGTACCTACCATAAATGTAGATGTCCGAACTGGATAGCATCTGCAGTCAGGATTACCCTCCCTCCTTCCCCTCTGTGGTACTCCTAGGGTGTTTACCCTTCTAATAGCTAGCTGTTGGGGGGGAGTCTTTTATGGTGTATTTGTTTGTATATATGTACATACATGCTTATTGTTGTGTTTACCTCTATCTATTTGGAAACATTGGCATCTATCCAAATTTTAGCCTGCAAGAGGGCTACTGGCATCTGGGGCAAGAAACACTGAGGAAAATGGCGTCGGCTGATGCCTTTATACCCGAAGACCAACAGAGATGACGTCGGGTGGAGTGCGTTATCAGCCGAAGCCGGACCCGGACTTTGGAATCCGGCCGACTGAAGGGCTGCCTGACAACAGGACAACCCACTTGTTATGACTGCAGATGCTATCCAGTTCGGACATCTACATTTATGGTAGGTACAAAACTGTACTATTTACATTCTTACTGCCTTTCTTGCCTTGGCCCAGACCCCGACGTCTCGGCCTGTGCCGCCTGTGTTCGCTTCAATAAGCGCACTCTCAGGCGCCGGGCGGAGTTCGCTGAAGACTTTTTCGGTGAAAAATACGATTACAAGATGCCGTCGGAGTTACCGACATCGCAGACTCCTAAAAAATGTAAAGACCGGGACCACCATCCTCGGCCCGTGTCTTCCACCGACTCCACGCCAAAACCTACCGCGAGTGCCCCGGTTCCCTCTGAGGCGGTTATTTCACCGCTCCGAATCGAAGACACCGCATTACCGATACCTCCGATACCGGAGACCACTCCGACGCCAGTTATTGATTTTCCTCCGGATACTGTTACCGAGGAAATGCCCGAGACCATTGCTGTGGATAAGGTCACTCCTGCACGTGGAACTGCTAGGCCTCCCATGTCCATGTCTATCAAGGCCTACACACGTGCTAAGGCAGCTAGCAAGACTAAGCACCTTTCTGCTAAAGCCTTACCTCAGCCTACTCCTGAGACACAAATCTTGACTATGGCAGCAGACTTAATCTCCATGATCAGAGGTTCCCAGGCCCATCCTGAGAGAGGATCTCAGCCTCCTCCTGATAAGAGGCCCAGGGTTGAGCCCACTGACCCTCTGCCTTCAGATGAAGATTTTGAGGCCTCTGGCCACTCCGATAGCCAGGAAGAGCCTTTCCAGGCCTACAAGGACTCAGATGCAGAGGACTCCATCCCCTCGGCCTCCCCTCCTGAGGATATTTCTTTTGGGGAAGTTCTGCATTCCATGAGGGAACATTTTAAGTGGCAAGGCCAGGAATTTTCTGAATCCAGAAAGCGCCTTCGTACCTTCCTTAAAAAACCCCAACACAGGCCCTTAGCTATTCCTCCTGTGCTTGATGTTTTGGATGATTTGTACTCTGACTCCAGTGTTACCCCTGATACTCTCCCTCCTGCTCCTGCCAAGCCGGACAGATATTATAGAGTTCCTGAAACACATTCTCATTTCTTTAGGGCCCATGCTGTTGATTTAGAAACTATTTCACAGGGGCCGAAAGGGGATGTTCTTCATCTCACATTGCTGCAGTCCTTACAATTGGGTAGTCCGCTGTCCTCGGTCGGCCCGAATATCAAAGTATTAGGCGGACGTCGGTCAAGGCGCTTAAGACTGACATCAGGACGTCAGGGTACAAATGCGCATGACCGACGTCATATCCTCAGTCTTTTTTGCCGCATGGTCCGATGCAGAAGCAGCGTTGCAAGTGCCGTTCGGCGTTCTGAAATTTTTCGAATTCGGAGTTTCAGACCGAGTTAAAGTTGGCTAAGTACCCCGTTGGGGAATATTTTAGTTTTTTCTTGCCTCAGTGGTTTACCGGATGTCAGAAAAAGTGAATAACTGTATTTCTTGTGGGAAGCAGATACCGCATAGGGATTATCATACTTTGTGTATTCCTTGTTTGGGGCCTGAGCACGACGTTGTTGGGTGTCGCTTTTGTGCTAGGTTCAATAAGCGCACTATTGCGAAGGTTAGATTGTGCCAGGTTGGTCTTGAAGCGGTGCAATTATAATATGCCGTCGGATGCTCCGGCCCGCTTCTTCAAGAAGCGCAAAGACAAAGCAGCTAAACCCAGGCAAGAAGAGTCGTCCGTGCGGACGCCGGTTCTTTAGAGGCGTCAGTGGAACCGGTGGTTCACCGAGGCTTCTCTGGAGTCCCAGGGGGAGACTTTGATATTGCAGGATGTGGCCTCTCGGGAGGCAGGTCAGGCTGAAGGGGCTTCTCAGGTTACTGTACTCCCCTCCCTTCCTAGGGTGGTTAGGCCCTCTCCTTCTGTTTCCAAGGCTTCTCCCAGAGGCAGGCCAGGTTTAGCTTCTGTTGGTGTCACTCCTAGTTCAACAGGATCTGTGCCCAAGAAGCACATGCTTAAAATGGCAGAAGATTTAATTACTTTGATTAGAGGTTCTTTGCCCCCTCCTGATAAGAGGCCTAGGGTGGAACCAGAGTTGGGGAGTTTTGAGCAGGCTTCGGATGTTTCAGAGTCTTCGGCTGAAGACTTGCAGGAGTACTCTCCTTATTCTGATTCTGATGCAGATGATTCGACTCCTTCTGCTTCTCCTCCAGAGGATTTTTCTTTTTCAGAGACTCTTCATTCCATGAGGGAACATTTTAAGTGGGAAGGTCAGGACTTCTCTGATTCCAGGAAACGGCTTGGGGAATTTTTGCTTTTACCCCAGCATAGGCCTTTAGCTATTCCACCTGTTCTGGATGTTGTGGAAGATGTGTTTGCAGAGGCTTCTCTTAATCCTGATTCTTTGCCTCCTGCTCCTGTTAAACCGGATAGGTATTACAGGGTGCCTGAGGCTCATAAATATCTTTATAAGAGTCCTAGGGCGGACCCAGAAACTGTTAGTCAGGGACCTAAGGGTGTCAAGGCCTCTGTTGTAAAAAATCCGGTTCCTCCAGATAAAGAGGCCAGAGCTTTGGATAGATGGGGAAAGAAAGTCTATACTTCTTCCACCTTAGCTATGAGGGCTTTGAATTGCCAGTTTCACATGTTGAAATATCAAAACTATCTTCTTTCTCAATTGAAGTCTAAGGTAGATGCTCTGGCGGAAGGCATTGAGTGTAAAGAATTGCAAGATTTGGTGCATGTCTCGGAACAGGTGGGTAAGCATTCTTTACAATGTGGTTTTGATGCTGTACAGGCCTCGTCTAGGGTGGCTGCCACTGGTTCAGTTCTTCGCAGGCACGCCTGGCTGAGGGATCAGAATTTATCTGACCATGTTAAGACAAGGATTTTGGATGCTCCCTTACAGTCTGATGTGTTGTTTGGTTCACCTGTGGAGTCAGTCTTGAAGAAAATGGAAGACAAGGCTAAGTCTATGCAGGCTGTTAAAGATTTTTTGCAAGTTCAGCCTCCGAAGTTTAGTAGGAATTGGCCTGCTAAGGGGTGGACGTATCCTTCTTATGATTCTCAGTCTAGGGGTAGATCTAGACGTGGTAGGGGCAGAGCTCAGAGTTCCTTCAGACCTAGAATGGGGAGTTCACCTGCACAGTCTTCGGGTGAGGGCAGGGGCCAGTCCTTTCGTAAACAGGCCCAATGACCTACCTTTTCAGCTGCCAGATCCTTCTTGCCTGGCAGTACCTTTGGGAGGAAGGTTGGCACTCTTCAAGGAAAATTGGAGTTTGATTACTCAAGACAGATGGGTATTGGATATCATACACCAAGGTTACAAGTTTTATTTCCATACCTTGCCTCCTTTCAAAGGCATGCCAGACGTTCCTCCTCAGCAAAGACTAGAGGCTCACAAACAAATTTCTCTGCTACTTCAAATAGGGGCCATACAACCGTTCCCTCTACCAGAAGTGGGCCTAGGATTTTATTCTCGCCTGTTCCTAGTACCAAAGAAGGGGAACACGTGGAGACCAATTTTGGATTTATCTATCCTCAACACATATCTGGACATTCCCAAGTTCAAAATGTTGACGTTACAACAGCTTTTGCCTCTGCTGGGCAAAGATCACTGGATGGTGACTCTGGATCTCAAGGAGGCTTACCTTCATGTTCCTATCAGGCTCAGTTGCAGGAAGTATCTGCGTTTTCGGGCTGGGACTTTTCATTATCAGTTCTCTGCATTGCCCTTTGGCTTATCTACTGCCCAGAGTGTTCACGAAAGTTCTGGCTCCAGTGATAGCTTTCTTCAGGCTAAGAGGAATACAGATCTATCCTTATTTGGACGATTGCCTGATTCTGGCCCAAGAAAAGGATGAACTTCTTCATCATTTACAGTATGTGATAGCAGTGCTAAGATGCCTGGGGTATTCTGTGAACGAAATAAAGTCCAGTCTAGTACCCTCTCAGGACATGTGCTTTCTGGGTGTGAGACTGAATACAGCGTCCCAGATGGCCTTTTTGACCCCGGACAAACAAAAGAATCTTTCTCTTTACTTCCATCAATTGTCTCATCAGTCCAGGCTGACTGCAAGGACAGTCCTTCAAGCCTTGGGGTTTATGGCATCTTGTATTCTGGTGCTTCCCAATGCCAAACTGCATATGAGGAAGCTGCAATGGTATCTCAAAAATGTATGGACACAGCACTGCCAAGATATGGACACTGTCATTCCGATAATACCTTGCATTCAAAAGGAGTTTTTGTGGTGGGCTCAGGAATGTCACCTAAACAAGGGACTCTCTGTGACCCGACCAGAGGCGAGTCAGATTCTAACGACAGATGCCTCAGACAAAGCTTGGGGAGCTCATCTAAATGGAAAGTGGGTACAAGACACGTGGCCTGCCAGACTTCAACATCTACATATCAACTTGAAGGAGATGTTAGCAGTCCAATTTGCATTAATAGCTTTCAAGGATTTACTTCTTCCAGGGCAGGTGTTGGTTCTAACAGACAACACAACTGTCATGTGGTACATCAACAAGCAAGGGGGAACGCATTCTTATCCTCTATGCAGACAAGCAATGATTTTGTGGGAGACTGCTCTCAGTTTACAGCTGAATCTTCAGGCAAGGTTTCTGCCGAGCACAGAACTCCTTAGCAGATGTGTTGAGCAGACAAATTATGGATCCCCACGAGTGGAAATTGGATCCTCATGTATTTCAGAAATTGACAGTGTTATGGGGAACTCCAGACATAGATCTGTTCACTTCTCCACTAAACTACCAGCTGCCAAAGTTTTGCACAAAGAGGTTTCATCCCACAGCTTGGAAAGTGGATGCTCTTTCATTCAATTGGAGCAATCTTCATGTGTATGCCTTTCCACCTCTGCCTCTCCTCCCAAAGGTACTCCTGAAGGTCAGACAGGACAAGCCAAAGATGATTTTAATAGCTCCAGATTGGCCTCGACAGCACTGGTACCCATTACTGAGAAGTCTGGTACGGGAGCCTCCATGGCCTTTGCCTTCGATTCCACACCTGCTGTCTCAGGAGAACAGCCATTTACTCAATGTCAAACTTCACTCTCTACATCTAACAGCCTGGCATATTCTGTTTTAAACCCTGGAGGGTCTCAGCTTCCACAGCAAGTTTTGAATGTTATTTTGGAGGCCAGAAGGCCTAGTACAAGGAAAGTGTACGCAGATAAATGGAAGAGATTTTTATTTTGGAGTACAGCAAAGGAATTTGATGTTTCTAAGCCTAATTTAAGTGTGGCTCTTCAATATCTTACTGAGTTACTGGTCAAAGGATTGTCCTTCTCTTCTATTAAGGTTCATGCTGCAGCAATTTCTGCTCACTATGACTGTGACCCACCATTGTTTTCTCATCCTTTGTTTAAGCAATTCCTTAGAGGGGCAAAGAATATAAGACCCCCACGTAGAGCTCCTACTCCTGCTTGGGATCTCAATTTTGTGTTGAAGAAACTCACTCTACAACCTTTTGAGCCTGTAGCTACTGCCGAGTTGAAATTTTTATCATGGAAGACTGCTTTTTTGTTGGCCATTACCTCTGCGAGAAGGGTTTCTGAATTACAGGCCCTTATGGCGGTTGAGCCTTTCTTAATTTTCCATAAGGATAGGGTATCTTTGCGTACTAATCCTTCCTTTATGCCTAAAGTGGTTTCTAGTGTGGCTTTAAACCAAACTATTCATTTGCCTACTTTTTATGCAAACCCCCAAAATAAAGGGGAAAAGATTTTGCACACTTTGGATATACATAGGCAGTTGCGATATTATTTGAGCAGAACTAAAGGGTTCAGGCAGTCTCAGCAGTTATTTGTTTCATTTGCTTTGGGTTCTCAGGGCAAGCCTGTGTCAAAACAAACTATTTCTAAGTGGATTGGGTTTTGTATTGCTTTCTGTTATTCCCATCATGGTAAGGAGATTCCAGCTGGGATTAGGCCTCATTCCACTAGGGCTACTGCCACTTCTACAGCTTTTTAAGGGGTGGCAACTAAAGATATTTTGGAGGCAGCTACTTGGAGTTCAGTGCATACTTTCTCTAAGCATTACCACCTTCCACTTTACTCTAAATCTAGGGCTGGTTTTGCCACTGCAATTTTACAGGGCATTTTGGCAGCTCCTAATGCTTTATAGTTTTGCCATCCTCCCTTACCTCTGCTTTGGGATTCTACCCAATTGTAAGGACTGCAGCAATGTGAGATGAAGAACATAGTACAGTTTTGCATCTCTAGAATATAAAGAATTGCTATGGCAGATTAAACTAAATGCCACGAAGCCACCAGGTCTTAATGATGCCATAAGTATCAATAGTGCCCTTAAGCTGCGAAGAGCAAGACTATAGTGAAATAACCTTATGTAAAACTGACAAAGTTCCTTAATAGTTTTTTGTTTGTTTAAGCAATATTATACCCAAGAACATATCTGCTTGTTGTGAGTAAGGATGAATATAGGATGACAGTTTTAGCATGGGCTAGGTAAAAGATGTTCATAATATCTATAAATGTTTTGGCACTAAGTCAAATTTACATAATTTATATTAAAGTAAGATCATTTATTAAGTAAACATTATAGGCTGATATATTTGAAAGTGTTTTATAAATATTTTTAAGCAGAACTTTTTTAATCATTGACTTTCTATTCCTTTAAGAGGCAGCTTAAATAATTACTACATTGAAGTTACCGTAACAATATTACTATTGTTATTAATAATTGTTGTTTGTTAACAATTATTTATTAATGCCATTTAAAAATTTGAAGGATAGGATTTTAATATGACTTGCTTATAGTCACAATATGCTTAAACAGTTTTAACTACTTGGTCTTTTGCAAGATAAACAAACTTTAACTTATAAATTTTATAGGTTTCACTTAAATTTGTTATTTATGGACTTTAATAATGTAAATGATAATGTTTTGTTAAGTAATGAAAATGTATGTGTAACATGGTGGTTGAAGCTATTTTAAGACAAAAAGCATCTGTCAATACAGCTTTAAGCATCAAGCATGGCTTAATTAAGTACAAGTAATTGCAATCAATTACAATTAATAATAGGATGATTGGGAAGCCAAAAGCATATAAAAATGGAAGGTATTCCCAGTTTCTAATTGTCTTGAAAAGCCTGGGAGAGCCCGGCCGTGACTGCATTGGTGTGTTCATTTGTGAGCTATGCTTTTTCTGTGGACAACGAAGGTGTAAATAAAGGATTTTGGTCGAACATCATTGTATCCAGGTTCTGGTGTTTACTTTGGCCGTGAGCTGTTGCTTCTTGGTTGCATTCGCTCTTCTGTTTGGGATTACAGTTTTGTACCTACCATAAATGTAGATGTTCGAAGATCCACATTGCTGCAGTCCAATTTACCCTCCCTCCTTCCCCTCTGTAGTTAGAGGCGGTTGTGGGGTTTGGGTTGTGAATATTGTGGATATTGTATATATTGTACATATGATTAGTGCAAGGGCGGCTGGTTGTTTTTTGCTGTCTTTTGGTTTTGACCTTTCTTTTTAGGGTCTTCTGACATCTGGGGCAAGAAAAGACTGAGGATATGACGTCGGTCATGCGCATTTGTACCCTGACGTCCTGATGTCAGTCTTAAGCGCCTTGACCGACGTCAGCCTAATACTTTGATATTCGGGCCGACCGAGGACAGCGGACTACCCAATTGTAAGGACTGCAGCAATGTGGATCTTCGAACATCTACATTTATGGTAGGTACAAAACTGTACTTTTCAGCTACCACCTCCAAAAATCCTTTGCCTTCCAACAGGGAAGCTAGGTCATTAGAGAGATGGGGGAAGAAGGTTTACACCTCCACTACTTTATCTATGACAGCTCTCAATTGTCTCTTTCATATGTTTCAATACCAGGATTTCCTGTTAGATGATTTACAGAAAACTTTGGCCTCTCCTGATCCTTTAGATAGGAAGTCTTTGCAGGAGGCTGTACACAACTCTCAGCAAGTTAGCAATCACTTCCTTCAGTGTGGATATGATGCATTGGAAGCTTCATGTAGGGCAGCTATGACAGGGGCGGTCATTCACAGACATGCGTGGTTAAAAGAACAACCTCTACCAGATCATGTTAAGGCAAAACTTCTTGATGCACCCTTGGAAAAGAACAAGCTTTTTGGTGCTAATGCTAAAGATGTATTAAAGACCATTGAGGAAAAAGCCAAGTCAGTTCAGACAGTCAAAGATTTCCTCCAGGTTCAGCCACCCAGATTCAGCAGGAATTGGCCTTCAAAAAACTGGTCCTTTCCTAATACTGAAAGATTTCAAAGGGGCAAAAGCAGGCGTGGCCGAGGAAGAGGACCATACAGAGGTTCCTACAGGGGAAGACAATGACAACCAGGAAACCAAAGAAGTGACACAGGGGCTTCTCCTGCCCCACAGGGACAATCCCAATGACTTTCCTCTACTTCCGCTTACCAAAGAGCAAACAGAAGCTCCCTTGGGCGGAAAATTATCTCTGTTTTCAGACAATTGGCACAGATTGACAAAGGACATATGGATTTTGGACATTATAGACCAAGGCTACAGGTTCCACTTTCATACCTTACCAAGGAAACAAGGCATGCCAAACCTACATAAAACCAGAGGGCAGAGGCTTTCAAGCAAATTTCTCTGCTTGCTCAGATCAATGCAATAGAAAAAGTTCCACAGCAAGAACAAGGCCAGGGGTTTTACTCAAGACTGTTCCTTGATGTTCTTCGTCTTCCATTGCTGCAGTCCTAACTATTGGGTATAGTCCGCATCCAGTCGGCCCGAATACCAGAGTATAAGGCTGACGTCGGTCATGGCGCATTAGACTGACGTCAGTACGTCAGGGTACTAATGCGCATGACCGGCGTCATATCCTCAGTCTTTTTTGCCGCGTGGTCCGATGCAGAAGCAGTTTTGCGAGTGCAGGTTGGCGTTCTGAGATATTTCCGAAACCGGAGTTTCAGACCGAATCAGAGTTGGCTAAGTACCCGTTGGGAACATTTTGGTTTTCTTGCCTCAGTATTCAACCGGATGTCAGAAAAAGTGAATAACTGTATTTCTTGTGGGAAACAGATACCATAAGGATTTCCATACTTTGTGTATACCTTGTTTAGGGCCTGAGCACGACGTTGTTGGTTGCCGCTCTTGTGCTAGGTTTAACAAACGCACTATTAAGAGGAGGTTAGACTGTGCCAGGTTAGTGTTTGGGAAACGTTGCAATTATAAAATGCCGTCGGATGCTCCGGCCCGCTTCAAGAAGCGCAAGGACAAAACAGCGAAGCCTAGGGTTGAAGAACCGGCAGTCCCGGACGCCGGTTCTTTAGAGGCTCAGTGGAGCCAGAGGTTTTGCCAGGAGTTTCTATGGAGTCTCCGGCAGAAACTTTACTGTTACAGGATGTCCCATCTCAGGAGGCAGGCCAGGCTGAGGGGCTTCTCAGGTACCTATTCTTCCTCTCTTCCACAGTAGTTAGAGCCTCTCCTTCTGTTGCTAAAGCTTCTTTTAGAGGTAGGCCAATTTCAGCTTCAGTGGGGCTTCTCCTAGCTTTGGGTTCTGTACCTAAGAAACATATGCTTAAAATGGCAGAAGATTTGATTACTATGATTAGAGGTTCTATGGGCCCTCCTAATAAGAGGCCTAGGGTGGAACCAGAGTTTGCCAGTTTTGAACAGGGTTCAGAGGCTTCTGAGTCTTCTGCGGATGATTTGCAGGAGTATCCTCCTTATTCTGATTCTGATGTGGATGATGCCACTCCTTCGGCTTCTCCTCCTGAGGATTTTTCATTTTCAGAGACCCTGCATTCCATGAGGGAGCACTTTAAATGGGAAGGCCAGGATTACTCTGATTCCAGGAAGAGGCTTAGGGAATTCTTGTTTTTACCCCAGCATAGGCCCTTAGCTATACCTCCTGTGTTGACTGTGGTGGAAGATGTTTTTGCAGAGGCTTCCCTGAACCCTGATTCTTTGCCTCCTGCTCCCGTTAAACCTGATAGGTACTATAGGGTGCCCGAAGCTCATAAGTATTTGTTTAAGAGTCCTAGGGCGGACCCAGACACTGTTTCTCAGGGGCCTAAAGGTGTTAAAGCCTCTGTGGTTAGAAATCCTGTTCCCACTGACAAAGAGGCGAGGGCTTTGGATAGGTGGGTAAGAAACTGTATACTTCTTCCACTCTAGCCATGAGAGCATTGAATTGTCAGTTTCACATGCTGAAATATCAAAATTATCTCCTTTCACAATTGAAGTCTAAGGTGGATGCTTTGGCGGAAGGTATTGAGTGTAAAGAGTTGCTGGATTTGGTTTATGTGTCTGAACAAGTGGGCAAGCATTCTTTGCAATGTGGCTTTGATGCTGTGCAGGCCTCCTCGAGGGTGGCTGCCACTAGTTCTGTTCTTCGCAGGCATGCCTGGTTGAGGGATCAGAATTTGGCTGAGCATGTTAAGACAAGGATTTTGGATGCACCTTTACAGTCTGATGTGTTGTTTGGTTCGCCTGTGGAAGCAGTTTTAAAGAAAATGGAGGACAAAGCTAAGTCTATGCAAACTGTTAAGGATTTTTTGCAGGTACAGCCACAGTTTAGTAGAAATTGGCCTGCTAAGGGGTGGACATATCCTGCTTATGACTCCCAGTCTAGGGGTAGGTCTAGACGTGGTAGGGGCAGGGCTCAAGGTTCTTTTAGGTCTAGAACAGGGAGTTCACCTGCTCAGACTTCTGGTGAGGGCAGGGGTCAGTCCTTTCGTAAGCAGACCCAATGACCTGCCTTTTCAGCTGCCAGTAGATTCTCGTCTGGCAGCTCCTTTGGGAGGACGACTGTCTCTTTTCAAAGAAAACTGGGATTTAATTCCTCAAGACAGATGGGTGTTGGACATTATTCACCACGGTTACAGGTTTTATTTCCATACAATGCCCCCTTTCAAAGGCATGCCAGACGTTCCTCCTCCACAAAGAAAAGAGGCTCACAAGCACGTTTCTCAGTTACTCCAAATGGGGGCCATTCAGCCAGTCCCTGTATCAGAAAGGGGCCTAGGATTTTATTCCCGCATGTTCCTAGTACCAAAGAAGGGGAACACGTGGAGACCAATTTTGGATTTATCTCTCCTCAACACTTATCTGGACATTCCCAAGTTCAAGATGTTGACGTTACAACAGCTTTTACCTCTGCTGGGCAAAGATCACTGGATGGTAACTTTAGATCTCAAGGAAGCTTACCTTCATGTGCCTATCAGACTAAGTTGCAGGAAGTATCTGCGGTTTTGAGCTGGAGATTCTCATTATCAGTTCTCTGCATTGCCCTTTGGCTTATCTACTGCGCCCAGAGTATTCACAAAGGTTCTGGCTCCAGTGATAGCTTACTTCAGGCTACAAGGAATTCAAATCTATCCTTACTTAGACGACTGCCTGATTCTGGCTCAAGAAAAGGAAGACTTTCTACAGCATCTGGAATATGTTATAGCAGTGCTAAGATGCCTAGGGTATTCTGTGAACGAAATAAAGTCCAGTCTAGTACCCTCTCAAGACATGTGCTTTCTGGGTGTGAGACTGAATACAGCAGCCCAGATGGCCTTTTAACCCCGGACAAACAAATGAGTCTATCACTTTACTTCCATCAACTATCTCATCAGTCCGTGCTGACTGCAGGGACAGTCCTTCAAGCATTAGGGTTCATGGCATCTTGTATTCTGGTGCTTCCCAATGCCAAACTGCATATGAGGGAGTTACAATGGTATCTCAAAAATGTATGGACACAGCACTGCCAGGATTTAGACACTGTCATTCCCATAATACCTTGCCTTCAAAGAGAATTTTTGTGGTGGGCTCAGGAATGTCACCTAAACAAGGGACTCTCTGTGTCCCGGCCAGAGGCGAGTCAGATTTTAACGACAGATGCCTCGGACATTGCTTGGGGAGCTCATCTAAATGGAAAGTGGATACAAGACAAGTGGCCTGCCAGACTACAGCATCTACATATCGACATGAAGGAGATGTTAGCAGTCCAGTTCGCTTTGCTGGCTTTCAAGGAGTTACTTCTTCCAGGACAGGTGTTGATTCTAACAGACAACACAACTGTCATGTGGTACATCAACAAGCAAGGGGGAACACATTCTTATCCTCTATGCAGGCAAGCAATGATTTTATGGGAGACTGCGCTAAGCTTGCAACTAACTCTTCAGGCAAGGTTTCTGCCAGGAGCACAGAACTCCTTAGCAGATGTGTTAAGCAGACAAATCATGGATCCCCACGAGTGGAAACTGGATCTTCATGTATTTCAGACATTGACAGTGTCATGGGGAACTCCAGACATAGATCTGTTCGCTTCTCCACTAAACCACCAGCTGCCAAAGTTTTGCACAAAGGGGTTTCATCACACAGCTTGGAAAGTGGATGCTCTGTCTTTCAGTTGGGAAAATCTTCATGTGTATGCCTTTCCACCTCTGCCTCTTCTTCCAAAGGTACTATTAAAGGTCAGACAAGACAGGCCAAGGATGATTTTGATAGCTCCAGATTGGCCTCGACAACACTGGTACCCACTACTACGGAGTCTGGTAAAGAAGCCTCCATGGCCTTTACCTCTGATTCCTCATCTGTTATCTCAGAAGGACGGTCATCTGCTCAATGTCCAGCTTCACTCTCTTCATCTAACAGCCTGGCATATTCTGTGTTGGAACACAGCAGGTCTCAACTTCCTCAACGAGTTTTAAATGTGATTATGGAAGCTAGACGACCTAGTACAAGGAGAGTGTACGCAGCAAAATGGAAGAGATTTTTATTTTGGAGTACAGCAAAGAATTTGGAGATTTCTGAGCCTAATTTGAGTATGGCTCTTCAATATCTTACCGAGTTATTGGACAAAGGGTTGTCCTTCTCTTCTATTAAGATTCATGCTGCAGCAATTTCAGCTCACTATGATTGTGACCCACCTTTGTTTTCACATCCTTTGTTCAAGCAGTTTCTTAGAGGGCAAAGAATATAAGACCCCATAGAGCTCCTACTCCTGCTTGGGATCTCAATTTTGTGTTGGAAAAACTTACTCTACAACCTTTTGAGCCTGCGGCTACTGCTGAATTGAAATATTTGTCTTGGAAGACTGCTTTTTTGTTGGCTATTACTTCTGCGAGAAGGGTGTCTGAGTTGCAGGCCCTTATGGCAGTCGAGCCCTTTTTGATTTTCCATAAGGATAGGGTATCATTACGCACTAATCCTTCCTTTATGCCTAAGGTGGTTTCTAGTGTGGCTTTAAACCAGACTATTCATTTGCCTACTTTTATGCAGACCCCCAAAATAAAGGGGAAAAGATTTTGCATACTTTAGATGTACACAGGCAATTGCGTTATTACTTAAGCAGGACTAAGGATTTTAGGCAGTCTCAGCAGTTGTTTGTTTCTTTTGCTTTGAGTTCGCAGGGCAAGCCTGTGTCAAAACAAACTATTTCTAGGTGGATTGGCTTTTGCATTGCATTTTGTTATTCCCATCATGGCAAGGAGGTTCCAGCTGGGATTAGGCCTCATTCCACTAGGGCTACTGCCACTTCAACAGCATTTCTACGGGGGGTGGCAACTAAGGATATTTTGGAAGCAGCTACTTGGAGTTCAGTGCATACTTTCTCTAAGCATTATCACCTTCCTATCTACTCTAAGTCTAGGGCTGGTTTTGCCACAGCTGTTTTGCAAGGCATGTTGTCAGCTCCTGCTTCTTTATGATTTGCCAGCCTCCCTTACCTCTGCTTTGGGATTCTACCCAATAGTTAGGACTGCAGCAATGGAAGACGAAGAACATAGTACAGTTTTGTACCTACCATAAATGTAGATGTTCGAGGATTCCATTGCTGCAGTCCCTCCTTCCCCTCTGTGTTTAGGGGTGGTAGTGTACGTGAGTTTACCTGCTTATATTTTTGTATATATTGTTCATGTTTTGGTGCAGGTATTTTGGGCCTTGTCTTTTTAGGGTCTTCTGACATCTGGGGCAAGAAAAGACTGAGGATATGGCGCCGGTCATGCGCATTAGTACCCTGACGTACTGGCGTCAGTCTAATGCGCCATGACCGCTCTGGTATTCGGGCCGACTGGATGCGGACTATACCCAATAGTTAGGACTGCAGCAATGGAATCCTCGAACATCTACATTTATGGTAGGTACAAAACTGTACTTTCCAAGAAAAGAAACACAATGGAGACCAATACTGGATTTGTCCGCATTAAACACCTTTCTCGTAGTACCAAAGTTCAAAATGCTGACCTTACAGCAACTCCTTCCCATGCTGGGCAAGGGTCTTGGCTGATTACTCTGGACCTCAAGGAGGCATACCTGCATGTCCCTATCAGACACAGCTGCAGAAGATACCTCAGATTTCTTGCAGGGCCAGAGCATTATCAATTCTCAGCATTGCCATTTGGCTTATCTACTGCGCCCAGAGTGTTTACAAAATGCCTGGCTTCAGTAATTGCTCATTGCAGGCTCCAGGGGATTCAAATTTACCCGTACCTGGACGACTGCCTCATACAAGCGGACGACAAACTGATTTTGACAAAAAACTTGGATTATGTCATTCAATTGCTACAAGCTCTGGGATACACAGTCAACTTCCAAAAGTCAAGACTGCAGCCATCCCAGATTACTTTCTTAGGAGCCAATCTAGACACAACCTTTCAAATGGCTTACCTGACAGAAGACAAGCAAAAGAAGTTAACTCATTATTTCAAAGGTTTGGCAAAGCTCACCCAGATGACTGCAAGGAGATTCCTACAGGCCCTGGGTTACATGGCATCATGCATTCTCCTGGTTCCATTAGCAAGACTACACATGAGAAAGCTTCAATGGTACCTAGAAAGTTTATGGTCTCAACACAGCAACAACTTAGAGACAACCATACCGCTTATTCCATGCCTACAAAAGGAATTCCTATGGTGGGCCTCGGTAAGCCAGGCAAACACAGGTATGTCATTCAAAAAACCACAAATAACACAAACAATGACCACAGATGCCTCAGACCTTGGATGGGGGGCGCACATGGAGGGCAGATGTATTCAAGGACAATGGTCTCCAAAGGAAACACATCTGCATATCAACCAAAAAGAAATGCTGGCAGTCATGCATGCCATCGAGGCCTTTCGACAACAACTTCAGCAAGGCCACATGCTAATATGGACAGACAACACCACTGTCATGTGGTACATAAACAAGCAGGGGGACACCCATTCTTACCCCCTTTGCAGACTGACAATGAATCTTTGGGAAAAATCACTGAGCTTAAACATACAGTTGCAATCCCAGTTTGTTCCAGGCAAAGACAATGTGCTGGCGGACAGCCTAAGCAGGAATTTCCTAGACCCCCACGAGTGGAGGTTACATCCAGAAATCTTCATAAGGCTCACCTCGACATGGGACAGGCCAGAAGTAGACCTATTTGCCTCCCACCTCAATCATCAGCTACAAAAGTTCTGTTCAAGGACATATCATCCACAAGCATGGAAAACAGATGCTCTCTCATTCAACTGGAACTTCCTAAAGATTTATGCATTCCCACCTCTGCTACTGATGACCACAGTACTACTAAAGATCAAAGCAGAGAAGCCAAAAGGGATTTTAATAGCTCCAGACTGGCCAAGACAACACTGGTACCCACTACTACGGAGCATATGCCACAACAAAAAATGGGCCCTTCCCCAATGGCCCCATCTTTTGACTCAAAACAACTTCAAGACAGTACATCCCAACATTCAGATGCTCCAGCTAACAGCTTGGGAGATTCCATGAATAACCTCAATCTATCTCTCTTCAAGGAAGTTCAGCGGATATTAACAGAAGCCCGCAGACCATCCACCAGAAAGGTTTATTCAGCAAAATGGAAGAGATTCTGCATTTGAAATACCAGCAAGGGTCATGATGCATCATTATTGAACATCCCACTCATCCTGGAATACTTGGCAGATATGCTACAGAATGGAATCTCATATTCTTCTATAAAAATACATGCTTCAGCTATTTCAGCTAGATACAACACTGATCCACCTGTGTTCTCACATCCTTTGTTAAGGCAATTTCTTAGAGGAATCAAGAATATCAAGCCACCAAGAAAGGCCCCAGTTCCAGCTTGGGACCTCAACTTTGTCCTAGAAAAACTGACTCTACCCCCCTTTGATCCAGCAGCTTCTATGGACTTACAATTCCTCTCATGGAAGACAGCTTTCCTGTTGGCAATCACCTCAGCAAGAAGGGTTTCGGAATTACAGGCCCTAATGGCAATACCACCGTTCATTACCTTTCATAGAGACAGGGTCTCACGAACCAACCCTAGCTTTCTGCCAAAAGTGGTATCTAGGGTTTCTTTGAATCAAGCAATTCACCTGCCTACTTTCTTTCCCAATCCTGAGAACAAAGGGGAAAGACTGTTGCATACCTTGGACATTCACAGACAACTTCGCTACTACCTGGACAGAACCAAGGCCAATAGGAAGTCTGATCAGCTTTTTGTCGCTTACGCCCCTGCAGTACAAGGGAAAGCAATTTCCAAACAGACTATCTCAAAATGGATTGGACATTGCATCAGATTATGTTATTCCTTCCATGGAAAGAGTGTACCAGCCAATATCAGACCACACTCTACCAGAGCTACAGCCACCTCTACAGCATTCTTAAGAGGGGTGCCTACAAAAGACATTCTAGATGCTGCTACATGGAGCTCCGTGCATACATTCTGCAAACACTGCAACCTTCCTGTATATTCCAGATCCAGAGCAGGCTTTGCTTCGGCAGTCCTGCAGGGATTGATAGCTACACCATCCTTTTCTTAGTGCTTCCACCTCCCCCAGCTAAGCTATGGTATTCAACCCATATGTTATGACTGCAGTTGCATTCTTGAAGGACATAGTACAGTTTTGTACCTACCATAAATGTAGATGACCGATATATATGCAACTGCAGTCGGGTTTTCCCTCCCTCCTTCCCCTCTATTCCTTGGGTCCACTCCTCTCCCTGTTATCCTAGCTGGGGATATCTGTTATGGTGTATCTGTTTATTGCTTATTTATTTGTCTGGAAACCTGTTTTGTCTTCCAAATTGATTACAGCCTTCCTTGGAGGGCACCTGGCATCTGGGGCAAGAAACACTGAAGAAGATGGCGTCGGCTGATGCTTATGTACTCCTGCCGCTGTGACGTCGGAGAGAAATGCAACATCAGCCGACGTCGGACCCAGACTTTGGAATCCGGCCGACCGAGGGCTGCCTGAGGCAGGACAACCCATATGTTATGACTGCAGTTGCATATCTATCGGACATCTACATTTATGGTAGGTACAAAACTGTACTTTTTCTGTGCTTATTCTAAATTAAAAGGGGATGGGAGCCCTTAAAAATCTGTTTAGTTTTTTGAGTATTTTCACTGAAGCAAATAGTCTTGAAAATGTCACAAGTTCAAATGAAGATGAGAAGAAGCAACTACATAAGAGATTATCCTGCAAAAGCTTAATGTCTGCATGTAAGCTAAAACTTGGAAATGTATGTTGAAAAGCACTGTCATGTTTAAAGTGTGAGAAAAAGCTTTTTATTGTAATGTCTACTCTGTCCATATTATCATGAAATATAAATGGTCTTACTAATGCAGACAAAAAGCAGAGAGTATTGAATTATATCAAGAAGTGTAGGGAGCAAATAGCAATGCTGCAGCAAACGCATTTGGATAGAAATGAGCATGTGAATTTAACAAAGAATGGATTTCATGGTGGGCCATATGCTGAATATCAGAGACGAAGAAAAAGTGGAGCAATAATACTGATTGCTAGAGAGGCTTCAGTCATGATAGAAGAGGGAAGAAAATGTAATGGTAGTTTTGTGGTAGTATGCTGTTATTGGCAGGGGAATGAGGATTATGCTGGCATGTATTTATATTCCACCTAAAACTGATATTATGAAGCATAAGAGAATTTTGGGAGAATAAATCCGCTTTTAGCAGGGAATGTTGTATATGGGTAAGGATTAGAATCTGTATTGCAATAGTGAGGATGTGTCAGGGAGACCTACAAGAGAAAATATATAAAAAAAATGAAGGGTAGATTTCTGAAGAAATTTGTAAGAATATTTTGTATAGAACATGTGAATTCAGTAGTACGAACGTGGACAGAATTTACATATTCTCCAAGATGTGAGAACTGGGCTAGGGACTGGATAGATGCTATATTTCACAGTATCATCTGTATTTCATTGTAAGCTTTGACACAGACCCAGTAACTGTTTCAGATCATGCACTAATAACATTTTAAGATAGATAAAAGGTGCAGAATAGTGAAGTAAAAATGAAATGCTGAAACTTTCCATATATCTGTAACAGGTAAATTACGGAATGGGTAGTGAAATAATGTAATAGTTAAGGGAGAAAAAAGTGTTTTCAGAAGGGAGGTCTATTGAGTGGGAAAAATAAAAACAGTTTAAACATGGTAGAAATAGGTTCATAGATGATTACTAAGCTAATGACTCCAGTGGCCAGTTTAAGGTTAGCCCCATTTCCCAAAAGTGAGAAACAAACCTTGTGTCTATAAGGTGAACACCTTCGCTATTACGTCAACCTCAATAAGTAAGTACTAGGCTAGCTGCCCATGTAGGCCATTTTAAGCCTAATCAGTTTCCCTTCAAAGCTAAGAAGCAAACCGTGTGTCTGTGAGATAAACACTTTACTTAGAGTTGGGACTGGCATAATTGTTAACTACTAGGCTATCACTCTGCAAACTATTACAAGCTTAGCCAGTAACCAGAGATCAGAATTAAACCCTGTACCTTGTATCTTTCATTGAAGGTTGTGCATCAGGCCCGGCAAGTCGGCACGTAAAAATCTACTGCCAATCATTAGCGGACCGGAGTTCCGCTGTGGCGACCGCTAACCAGGAAAAGCCGAAAGACACAACAACAACCTTGTATCTATGAAGTAAAGACCTTAACCATTATGCACCTCCTCCCACCATAAGTGAGAGTTATTGGGAAAATAATAAGACTTGTTTAGAGAAGCTAAAAGTTTAAAGTCTTGTAGAATAAGGGACGTCTCCCAGAAAAAGAGGAGGAGCCACTGCAGAATGCTAAAGGGAACATAAGGGAGTATTAGTATAAATATGTAGGAGTTTAGAAAGGCTACTGTTAAGCAACTATTTTTGATAGCAATGCCAGAGTACAAAATGTCTCAGCATAATGACTTAGGCAAAAGAAAGTAAAAAGGGTTGTTGCCAAACTTAGTGAGCCTATAGCAATAAATAAATAAATAGAGATTCTATAGATGTATTGGAGATATTTTGTAAATTTTATAACAGCTTGTATAAAGCCAAGGAATGTGAAAACAAAGAGGAGGGACAAAAGGAAATCTTTATGGAAGACTTAATTATGCTAAGGTTAGAGGTAGATGAGGCTCGACAGTTAATAGCCAAGATAGGAAGAGATGAGATAAAAATATTGATCATACCTCTCAGCTGTCCAGATTTTGCTAAATTATTGGTCTATTCCTCATTAAGTCTGTTGTTTTCCAGCAGATTAAGAATACAATTAATTTGAAAGGTATTTGTATTTCAGGCTCCATATCCTTCAGAAAATGCATGCTAATGCAAACCCTGTTCTGTCAACTTTCTAAGATTATAAGGGCAATATTTGAAACATTATCCCTGATTTTGGGTCTCTTTCCTCCATTATTTTTGTCTTTGTCCAGAATTATTGTGCTTAAAGGTTGAGATGTATGATTGTGTAATCAGCAGTGAAGTCTCAAGGGACAGATAGTATTCAAACAAGCTTAGTGAAGTGTAGATTTTGAAGTAGGGGCTGCTGAGAGTGAGCTTGAATTAGAAGGTCATCGAAGTAAGGGAATATTTGAAGTCTGCAGAAAGTCTCCATAGGGGCCAAACATTTGGCAAATACCCCCGGAGCTATAGAAAGTCCAAAAGGCAAAGCAGAGAACTGATAACAAGAAGAAATGGAGAAATGTAAAAATTTCCTGAAGAGAAAGTGAATAGGAATATGCATCCTTTAATTCCAGAGAGACTAGCAAATCTTTGGGTGACAAAACATGGAAAAGTGTCTGAAGAGACAACACCCTGAAAGAAGGAGCCTTGAGAAATGTGTTGAGAATGTATATGTCTAGAATGGGCCTCCATGACCCTTGCTTCCCGGGAACCAGAAACATTCTAGAATAAAAACCTGTTCCCTGCTGAAACAAGGAGGGAAGAAAGTGATAAAAGATCTGGAAGGTTTTGTTTAATAACATTAAGAGGGTGGAGGAGTACCAGCACCTTGATAGAAAGCTGTGGTGGCTGTATTATCCAAAGAGAGTGAAGATCCTTCAGACCTAGCTTCATATAGATTAATTTCACTTTTAAACCATGATTATAAAGTGTTTTTCAATACTGTCCAAGAGAATGGGAAATGTGTTGGTAAAATTGATATGTATGGATCGTTGTGGTTTTGTTTAAGGGAGGCAAACATTTGAAAACATTAAGTGAACAATTTTAATCCAGTAGAAAGCAGAGTGTAAGAAAACACACTGTATTGTTTAGTCTTGATGCAGAGAAAGTGTTAAGTAGAGTCGGCTGGAATTTTATTTGTAGGGCAATGGCAGTATTTGCATTCTCTGATAGAATACTAGGGTTAATTAGGCAGCTATATGAAAGGTCGGAGGCAGGAATTAAGGTGGCAGGGTTCCTGTCTGACAAACTGTGTTTCAACACAGGAACAAGGCAGGGATGTCCTCTTTCCTCTTTGTTTCCTTTATATTTAGAGACATTATTACACTAAATAAGGGACTTACAAATTCAAGGATATATCTGGTATGGTAGTTAGGAAAAGTTAACTGTATTTGCAGATGATATTATTATGTAATGTTTTTAATTCACACTACTTTTATTATTACAATACAGTTTGTATCCTTACTGAAATGTTGGACTGACATTCTGAAAAAAATCGAAAATGCAGGAGAAGAGTGAATGTCAAACTTCTTTTTTGTAGGGAGCAAAGCTCCCTCCAAAATATGCTAGCTCAGACATCTCTTTACCTCCAAAAAAAAGGAATATTTCAAGAAATGGCCACCTTGGACTTGTATGCAAGTTCATTTTTTCAGTCATTTAGTCTCTGCATTATGGGACTCGATATAGCAGATGTCCTTCCTTCCTTATCACTGTTGAAGTATTCCTTACCAAACGGATATCCTATCAAGGGTAGCCATATGTCTTGCCAGCATACCAGAACCATAGACCATTCCAGGTACCCTACTTCAGTCGTATGTCCTATGTCCAAGGCATAACGTACTTAAGTGATGTATGGGTGCCTAATTCTAAGAACTTCTTTGCTGCTAGTCCAAACGCTACCTTTTGAATTCACTTTGTCAAATCGTTAGTCACATTGTTTCAGCTACCGAGCCTATGCAAAATAAGTAAGCCACTGCATACTTTCCCTTCTTTTTTTTGTTTTGTTGGTTTATCATTTTAGATGTCATCCAGAAAATGGAAATGAGTGTGTGTGTGTGTGTGTGTGTGTGTGTGTGTGTGTGTGTGTGTGTGTGTGTGTGTGTGTGTGTGTGTGTGTGTGTGTAGGGGGGGGGGGGCAGATTACCAATAAAGATAGTCACAAGTGCCGTTTCTGCTGAGGTGTAGCTCACAATCATACTCTGTGCAATTTGTCAAGCTTTTGTACCAAAGAACCTTCATAGCAGTTAGTTCTCCCTTTCTGTTTTCCTAGAGGAACCAGCCTCTGAAATTGCTTGTTGAGGGGAACTATGGCTTCTGAATCTGCCTGCCCTGATGTTCAGCCACCTCTTAAAGATCAAGTTTAAAGCAGTGAACTGATATTGTGAATCGCTTACCTTTCTTCCAAGTGGCATCTTTGTGGTTGAGACCTCTAACCTTTTGAAAAGGAAAATCCTTGCCATTTTGTTTTCAGAAAAAAAAAGTTTTAAAATTCATGCAAATACTGGAAACTGGAGAAAATGTCTGGTGTCCCATCCTCTCCAGGTGGGCATTCACATCTCATTGATTGGTTTTAGTGGCCATATAGAAAGCAATCAAGCTTTCTGTCAGTGGTCAGAAACCTTAATATCCTTATCCCCACTCCAAAACATGTGGAATGGTAATTTAAAATATGAGTATGCCAGCGTTAATCTAATTAACATTTTGGCAGAAAACTTTATAGTTGGATGACAGATTTAAATTAAACAATTAAGGTGTGATCCCATAATGATGTCAGTATGTCTTGATGGACGTACTAATTGACATTCATTGGAATTTTAAAAACTTTTTTTGTTTGTTTTTTTCTGAAAAAAAAATGACAAGGATTTTCTTTTACGAAAGATTAGTGGTCTCAACCCCAAAGATACCATCGGGAGAATGGTATTTCCATTGTATCAGTTTGCTGCTTTAAACTTGATCTTTAAGAAGTCTAAAAAAATAAGTTTAGTGATTTCTGCAGGACATCCCCAGCAGGCTGGATGAAGAACCCAAGGACTGTCTGTTTCTGCAGCCATCTGTCTCTGTCGCAACCCAGTTGGAGGCCGACACAAGGCTGGCTTTCACAAGTCAAAGACTGAGCATATGTGTGCTATAGCCGAGAAGGGGGAGCAATGACTGATTATATCGGAAGGGCCTGGGGGATTCCCAGAAAGCAGTTCCTGGTTCCTCCATTTAAGTTGGCATGGATTTGAACCACTGAACCACCTAAACGTGTTAGGACAGAGGTTCCCTTTAAAAAAAAAAAAAAGGTAGAAGTCCAAGAGTGTAGCTCCTGTTCCTAGGGATCCCCATAAAGAGTGGCAGGATTTAACTCAGGTTTTTTTTTAAGGACCCTCATGGCCTTACAGACACCCCCCAAAGGATCATTATTGGTTTCTGTTCCTTTTTCTTCCATTCCCTCTGAAGGGCTTATGGAGTCTGACTGTTCTGATAAAGATTTAGAATTGGAGTTTGTGGAAGAGTCATTAGCATTTTCTTTTTAGATCCTTCTCTTCTTGCTCTAGGTTCAGAGGATGAAGATACCCCCCCCCCCTCGATTCCCCTATTGAAGAGTTTTCTTTTGGTGACACCATTGTAAAAATAATGGAGGATTTTCAGTGGAAGAGTTCCCAAATATCTGAAGTCCAAAAGAAGGAGGTATGCCCTTTTACAAATGGACTGTCCAAGCCTTCTGCAGTTCCTTCTATGTTGAAAACACTTCTGAACACCTTTTCTGCTGCTTCACAGGCTCCTGAGTCTTAGCCTTCTGCATCTAAAAAAATGGACAAGTCCTATAACTTTTGAGTCTCAGGTTGCTTTTCATTTTAAGAATTCCTCCTCTGGCCCCAGAGTCATTTCTCTTTCTGCTGATAAAAATTCCAAATTGCTGTCATCTTCCAGACTTCTGCCTTCTGACAAGGGCAGAAGGGCTGTAGTAGGTGTGGGAAAAAGTGTGCCACCTTGGCTTTCAGAGCCATAAACTACCAGACCCACATAACCAGGTATATGCTGGCTCTTCTTTCTAAACTTGGTTTGACTGACATGCCTGACTATGAAGCTAAGAATTCTGCAATTTCTGCTCCTCAGGTGTCTTCCCATTCTGTCAAATGCAGATATAGTGTTGCTGGTGCATCTTCTAGGACAGCTGCATTCGATTCTATTATACACAGATAAAAGCCATATTGTTGGATTCTCCCTTGAACTCTCAGAATCTATTTGGTTCCGCTGCTGCAAGGTTTCTTAAAAGCTTACAGGATAAAGGCATGGTTATGCAGGACCTCAAACAGGTTTTTCTTTTCCCCATTCCTAAGTTTCAAATGATTTATCCTTCTAAGTCTCCCTTTGTGTGTAGACAGCAGAGGCCTCCTTTAAAGGGGTAAGAAATCTTTCAAAAGGGTGTTTCTGGATAAACCTGCTCAGGATTCTAGAGGACAAAATCCCTCTTTTCCCGACAAGTCTGCTTCTGTTTGATATTTATCCTTCCCTGCTCCTCAGCTAGTTTCCTGTTTCTTTCCAGTTAATTCTGTCTTGGCCCTTATGGCAGCAAATCACTACAGATTACTGGGCTCTTTCAATAATACAAAAAGGTTACTTGTCAGTTTGGAAATCCGTTTCACCCTATTCAGGGATCACTAAACCTCTGCATTGCCATATTTCTCATTTTCCTCCCATTCTTCAGGACCTTTTTAGCTCAGGGAACTATTCAACCTGTTCCTCCTCCCAGAGAGGTACAGATTTTTATTCCAGGATGCTTCTGGTTCCCAGGAAGGGGGGCTCTTGGAGGTCCATTCTGGAGCTCTTCTTTCTCAACACTTTTCTGAGAACCTCCACTTTCAAAATGTTGTCTGTCTAGTCCCAGTTCCCTTTGTTGCTTCCTCAGGCCTATCTGGACTCTCCAGACCTGAAGGATGCTCATCTCCACATTCCTGTTTACCCCCTGTTCAGGAAAGTTGTATGGTTCTCTGTTTCTTCCTTTTATCATTTCTTTACATTGCCCTTTGGTCTTTCTTCAGCTCCTTTACTAATGTCTGGCTCAGGACATAGCTTACTGTAAACTCCATGATATATATATATTTTTTTCTGTTTGGACAGCCAATCTCATTCAGGCTGCTTCCCGCCAGCAGCTTCTTCAGAATCTCGACTTAACCATATTTTTGCTTCAAAGTATGGGTTTCACCCAAAATCTCAAATCTATTTTGACCCTCTTTACAGGATCAAGTTTTTCCATGGATGCAGGATTTGGACCTTGCCTATGATGGCTTTTATTCCTTCTCTCAGGGTCACCTTCTCAACAGTTTTCTTCTAGTCTCCTTTGCAAGTGTTGACTGCAAGAATTTCTCCTGGCTGTAGGGCACAGGGCTTCCACCATTTCTATGGTTCCTTTCACCAGGCGCCACATGAGGAAGCTTCAGTGTTTAATCTGGCTGCAACACTCTCATTCTCTGGGATTTCCCATTCTTCCCTTGCCTTGTCTCAAAATGAATATTGGTGCTGAATTCATCAGATTTCTCTGAATCCAAGCCTTACCATTTCATCTCCTTCTCCCACTAAGAAGCTGTATACAAATTCTTCAAGTCTGTGTGGGGTACCTCTTCTAACAACATCAGAGTCCAGGGAGTATGGTCTCTGCAGTAAATGGAAGATCACATCAACATCAGAGAGATGAGGGTCCTGCTTTTGGCTCTTCAAGCCCTGTATTCCTTCTGGGTTAATACAAACAACTCTATTGTTATGTTGTTTGTAAACAAACAAGAGGGCACATAGTAATACCTTCTTTTCAGACTAGCTCTTCTTGTTTGGAAGTTTGCTATCTGTCATCATCTGATCCTTCAGGCAGTTTACATTCCCTCTGAGCACAATCTAGTGTCAGGCAACCTGAGCAGGTCAGGACAGATCCTCACAAATGGATGCTTCACAAGGAAGCCTTCCTGGGCATTGTCTGTTGGTGGGGTGCTCATGAGGCAGATCTATTTGTCTTCCTTTTCTGTTTTTACATAGAGTTTCTCTTCACACCAATCCTTTTATGCCCAAGCTAGTCAATGACTTGTCCTTAAATCAGTCCATTCACCTTCCTTCTTTTTATCCTTCACCTCAGAATAGCGGTGAGAAGATTCTACATACCTAAGATTTACATCAGCTCTCACGTTACTTGTATAGGACTTAGAGCAACTTTTTGTCTCCTTTCATGTTAAGAAATTGGGTTTAGCTGTTTCTGAGGAAACCAACTCCCCTTGGATTTCTAAGGCCATTTCTTTTTGATATTCTTTTCTTTATAAACAGTTTCCTTCTTCAGTTTGTGATTATTCTACCATGGTGGTAGCCTGTTCTGATGCCTTTTTCAAGAGTCTGGATGCCCGTTCTATTTTGGAGCCTGCTACTTAGTCATCTGTACATACTTTCCCTAAGCACTACAAGTTAGATGATCTTGCTGTAGCCAGATGTGGCTTTGCTAGGGCCATTCTACATAGATTTTGGAGGGCTCTTTGGTTGCTTCCTCCTCCATTCCTCTACAGTAGCTTTTGCACACTCCCTTTTAGTAAGGGATACTGCAGCAGTGATAAGGAGGGGCATAGTAGAGTTGTTTAAGAACATACCATAGCAATAGATGTCCTACTTTTCACTGTTGCAGTACTCCATCCTTTTCTCCTTCCCCCGTCTGTGTCTTGTTTCCTTCTCCTTTGACCAAGGGGTTCTCTTTCTTTCCTTTCTGGCTACATATGCTGTTTCTTTTTTGTTCTTCTTGGGTTGCTCTGGTTCTTCTGGGACAATTCAGTTTTGAAAATTAGGTGCTCATGCATCACTTGTGTACCTTAAATCCTGGACGTAGGACATAGATCTAATATATGGTACCTGGAAGGGACTAAAGCTTTGGTATGCTGGCCAGACATATGGCTGTCCTCTGTATGATATCCCTTTAGTAAGGAATACTGCAATAGTGAAAAGTAGGAAATCAACTGTTTATGGTAAGTACTTCTACGACTGTACTGTCCCCACATTTCAAATGGTTACCTGTAGTTCGTTACAATGGTACAGTCCTCCTGCATGCTGCATTGTGCTGTCCTGGTGGTTAGCCCATTTCATGCTTAATGTCTAACATGCTAATGCATCTTTAAGTTCTATGTTTTAACCATGAGGCTTAAATTATTACCAAACATTGCATCATCTATAATTATTGACCAATTATTTACATAATCCCTTACTTGTTTTTCTCTAGCATTGTTTTTACCTTCCTGTCTCTCATTTTTCCACTCTACAGTGACCTTCCTCCTTATTAGTGTTCAGTTATTAAGTACCAGTAATTCCATTTCTTTTATGAAGCTTACTGAGTGTATTCTTCATTATACTCCTTTCCAGGTCTTTTGTTTCATTCATTAGCTTAATTACTTTCTCAATAACCGGCTCCTGATTTGTTTACCATTTCCTCATGATCACCTTTTTAGCCGCTATTAGTAGTAACATCACTAAGGCTTTAGTATGTCTTTGTGTATATAATTCTTCTACCCCATTTAAGTGAGAACAAATGTCCCATAATTGCCAATGCCTACTTAGAAATCTCTCAGTTAGCTTTGAAGACCACCTTTAAAGTTCTTTAATTTCTCACGAGTACAGAAATAAGACTAGTGCCCTGTAGAATTTTGCTCACACCTCCAGAAATTCCCACAAACTCCAGAGAACATTCTATGCAAACTTTCCAGCATGTAGAATAATTTGTGCAGATATTTCCGTGCAAAGATTCTGAATTCCTTCATTTGGTTGTTGTTATTGCAGCACCACATTCCTCTCTGACCAGCTCCCATCTTATATTACCCTGTCTATTAAATCCCTCCAGCTTTACACTTGTTTATCTTTTGCTTTCCATCTCTGATTTATTAACGTCTTGTGCAGTCTAGTGACTAGCAGTCATTAATCAACTTTCTCCGTTCTAGCCTCAGTCAGCAGTTTTATTCATTCATTCTGTTTTTTCTCTTTATTTCTATATCACACCTCCTTAAGATTTCATGTAACCCTCTATATTCCAGGAGGTCTGTTTCTGGCGGTTGAAATTTCTCCCCAAATGCTCCCCAATCTAGCCTACTTCCCTCTACTCTATTTTTTCCTAGTAATATATCTCAGTATCCTTCTTGCTCCATCCAGCTGTCATTTGAGTATCAGTCCCAAATTGCTGCTTAGCAAAGCCCATCAACCACAATTCAAATTTCCATTATTTGAGATTTCTTTGCTTTTATTACTGTTGTTGCAGACTCCTCCCAGTTGCCCCTTTTTGTTGATGTGTAGCCTACCTATGAGCAGACTATAGGCTTCTTACCTTAACATAATCCTTTTCCATTTTTTGTTATATTCAGGATTTTACAGCCTATCTTGACCTCGCCAAGGCTTTCGACACCATCCCCCATTCTGGAATTATAGCTAAACTCACTAAACTAGGTATAAATCCCTATGTCACAAGATGGGTTACCAACTGGCTCACTGACAGAACCCACACTGTAAAAGTTGCAGACACCAAATCTGACTTCAAACCAGTGATAAGTGGAGTACCACAGGGTTCAGTCCTGGGACCTCTCCTGTTTGGTATCTACTTCTTTGAAGTACAGGCTAACACAGAAGGCCTCTGGCTAACGAAGTTCGCAGATGACTGCAAAATAGGAGCTTTAGTCAAGTCCCCAAGTGATGTGGACATCCTACAGAAGGGCCTCACTGAGACAGATGCCTGGTGTCAGAGCCATGGCGTCAAGCTCAATGCCAAAAAGTGCATTGTTATCTCCTTTGGTAAAAACTCTGTACCCATGAACTACCACATAGGCGGCAGTCTTCTTAACACCGAATGTGTGATGAGACCTTGGGACCCAGGTGGACAGTAGTCTCTCCTTTGATAATCACATTGCCACAGTAGTCAGGAAATCCTTCTACATAGCACAACTCATCACAAAAGGGTTCTCATCCAGGAAAAAAGAGGTCATTGTTCCCCTCTACTCTACACTCATTAGACCCATTATAGAGTACAACACCCCTTTTGGAATGTACCTCACAAGACATCTTCAGCAGCTGGAAAGGCCACAGAAGTACCTCACAAAGAGAATTACTGGCCTCAAACAGATGGCCTACACTGATAGTCTCAAAAAACTCCAGCTTTACTCTGTAGCATATCGCCTACTCCGAGGTGATCTCTGCCTAACATATAAAGCTATGTCAAACCCAGAGCTGTTGGACATGCTACACCTAAAGAAATCCCAATCCCACCATGCAACACGCTCTAGGGACCCAAACCTTGTCACCACAATAAACAGGACTTGCTGGAGGGATAGATTCCTGTCCCAGAGACTTCCCATACTCTGGAACAAGCTACCCATCTATGTCAAGCAAAGTTCATCATTAACACTCTTCAAGAAAAATCTTGATGAGTGGATGGGTAATAGGAAATACACCCCAGGGATCACTTCTGTGGCTCTGCTTGACAGGGACACAGGAAATTAACTTTCTTGGGTTGGCGTAAGCCGGGGAACTTTGTTGGCTAGGCTTACTTAGGCCCTTGGGCCGATGGCCTAGTACCTACTTATGAACCTGTAATAGACTAATCTTAGTTGTACTGCTGCTGTGATAATCCTGCAAATGAGGCACTGCCAGCCCTCGCTCATCTGTATGTATAATTTTTTTCCTCCAAGAAACATTTGGTCCCCCCCCCCACCCCGTTATATTTCAATATTTCTCTCTTGAAATGATCACAGGGTCTTTTATCTGGATCAACTATAATTCTTGTGCTTTGTAGATTGTGAGTTGAGCTATAAACATTTTCACTGCTTGTGTCCTGTGCTCTTTGTCAACCACCATATTCTTCCACCTTTTTATCATGTGCACAGTTTTTAACCTTCTCTTGTCCTGTCTCTCTCTGGGGGAGTCTTTTAGTTTTTTTTAGTGATACTGACTATTGCTTATTTTAATTTATAGTGTTCCCACAAGTATGGAAATTCCTGTACCACGTCATGGTTTGGTGCATAGTTCATGTTCACACATACCACCTTGGTTTTATCATCGTTAATTTTATTTCTTGATACTCTAGTAAACTTCCTTAAAATACAACAATACCTTTGAACTGCTTTAAATATTCCTCTTTACCATTCCAGTTTCACTCCTGTACATCTGCCCTTATTTTTTGTGATAATGGTTCTAGATGTATTGCAAATAACAGGGATAAAGGACATCCCTGCATTGTTCTTCACCCTGTTTCAAAACCAGATACCATGCTTGTATTTATTTTGATGCCCACATAAGACCCCAGATATATTTCATGCAGTAATCTCATACATTCTAAGGGAAAAGCAAGTATGTGTATGGGTGCATCTCTGCTTACATATGCAGTGTAATTTGTATGCTACTGTTTTCTGAATCAGGATGTAACATATGCATCAGCTGCATGTCTTTCTTGTAAAATCTGTAGCAGGTAAACTAAAATCTGTCATTTAATTAGTAATATACAAGTTTCTCTGTAGCATGTAAATGCGTGAAGTTTTTCTATGAATGTAAGCAAAAAGAAAATATATAAAGTTTGTAACTGAAGATAGCTTTGTTTGGCTGGAAACACAGCAATTATATACAGGATATGAAAATATAACTACATGATTTCTAACTTGTCCCACACTAGAGAAGCTAGCAGGTTATAAAAGAGCAGTTAGAATTTTTGAGAGAGACATCTGACTTGAGTAAGAAAATAGACTCATTAATATGTAAATGTGACATTCTGCTTATGTTTGACAACCAGAAATAATATGTACGTATAGGTGTATGTTGATGCACTGAAAAAGCAGTATATTGAGTTGTAATTTATTGAGCACAAATGCATAAAAAACAAGCTATTGAAAAAAAAAAAAGACTAAGCTGCTCTTTTTGTAGTGGGGCAACCCCCTTGATAATTATATATACCAACTCAGAGATCATACTGCAGTGGAGAAAGGGCAAAATCTCTTAACCCCACTACAGTGTGTGTGTGTGTGTGTGTGTGTGTGTGTGTGTGTGTGTGTGTGTGTATGCGCGCGCATGCGTGTGGGTGTGCACATGTGCATGCACGTGTGTGTATGTGCATGTGTGTGCGTGAGTGTGTGTGCAAGTGTAAGTAAGTATGTATGGATGTAGATTTTATATATCCAGTGCCTCTATACATGTGCACACAAGTGTGTGTGGGTGTATATGTAGGTATATAGATTTGCATGCGCACACACACACACACACACACACACACACACACACACACTTTATTTAAAGTACAGTTATGTATAAGTGAGCCCTGCAAGACACTTAAAATGGTGAAAAAGAGATCTGCTGAGCTAGGCCAACAACCATGCTGTGTGGGGATGTTCATTCATTTTGTGTGCAGATGGTGTTAGGCCCATACCCAAAGCAGCAAAGCATAGGTCCTGTTTGTTTTCAAATATAATTACAAATTGGTGAATTATTTAGTATTTCATGTTTGTGTGCCTTGTTTATACTCTAATGTGATTGGCACTAGTGGTATGTATGACTTGAGACACCATATACTCATGGTGGCTATAAGTTGTAGAATTTTAAATTAAAAATGTATTTAATGATGGATGGTGGAGTTGTGATTATAGCACTATATCCATATCCACATTCCCTACCTTCACATAGGTTGGCAGTGGTGGGATTCAAATCCCATCTCTGCGGGCATCTTGCTCCTTTACAATGGGGTGTAACCCTTACCTATCAGGTGTTAACAGGTCCTTACCCTTCAGGATGTTGCTAGAAACCATAATTGACCTGAGAAATAAAAATGTAAATATGTCACACAAGCTTACCTGCCAAATTTTTAAGATTGTTTTTGTAGGTGACTTCCAGTGTGACTTTTTTATTCCTTCCATATGTGGTGGTAAAAATAAAGATTTCTTAATGCATTGTACACCTGTCTGCTTCTTGTATTGTTTAGACTGAATTTCTTTACATGTAGTAGCTGTTGTAATTTGTTTGCATACTTAATTTTTCATAAGAAAGTTGTTTGCTGGCTTCTTGACCTACTGTAACAGCGGTTTACTATTGAAGTGTCGAACGGCACTACATCGACTGTACTATAGTCGAACACGGAAGTTCGAAAATAGTAATGTCGACGACAAAAAAACAATCTAGGACTGTGTTTTAACATGGGTCGAGGTAGGGGAGATGTTTGTAGTTCTGAATAATACTGAACACCTACCTTGACCCATGTTAAAACCATTCCTAGATTGATTTTTTGATGTCGACATTACTATTTTCGAACTTCAGTGTTCGACTATAGTACAGTCGATGTAGTGCCGTTCGACATTTCACTAGTAAACCGTAACAGCATTTCTTAAGATAAGTGTCCAACTTCTCTGACTCAGCTGTTAAAAGCACACTGTTGTGGTATTCACTATTCTGCAATGAATTGAGGTGTGACTACTATGAGTGTTTTTACATGCAGTGTAATTTCTAGTATCTACTGGTACATTTTTCTTTCTCTTAGAACAAGCAATGGAAAAAGTACAGTTATCAATGCAATGCTGTGGGACAAAGTGCTACCAAGTGGAATTGGACATACAACTAATTGCTTCCTCAGTGTAGAAGGAACAGATGGAGATAAAGCCTACCTCATGACTGAAGGATCAGAAGAGAAGAAAAACTTGAAGGTAATAATTTTGAATAGATGCAGAGGCCACATAGTAATTAAAAAAAGTGATTGACCATAAGTTTTATGTTGTAAAACATCTGTAATGGCTACAGGTTTTATGTAGCAAAACGTCAGTAAGTACATGTATTTTTTTTCTTCTAGATGTAATAATTTATCTGTACTTCTAGGAAATGTAGATTGGAATAACCAGCTATTTTAACAACTCTGGCTACAGGTGCATTCTAGCAGGAATATATTGGCTGGGTTTGAATGTAATGCAAGTGATCTGAATATACATGTGATTAAAGGCAGCATTGTCAGAACACTGCTATTTAAACGCATGCAACTGGCTGTTTAAATTCTCCATGTTATTAGGTATTTGAAAAGCAAATATCATGTAAGTGGATCTAGAGAAAGAAGTGAAATGATGAGATCTGGAACCGTATCCAGGTGCAAGTTAATAGAAAAGGAAGTAGTTGGTGTGGTGCAGATGAGTATGCTTTATGATTAGCAAGGCAAAAAAGAGCAGATATTGTAATTTGCAGAACAAAGCCTAAACTAGTGAAGCAGGTTGCTATGCTATAGCCTCTTATGTGCTATTTCTGTGGACTAGTGCTCATTTGTCAGTGGGAAGACTGCCTTGTAAAGTATTTGTGGACTAAACTCAAATTTCAGTAACTGTTGTAGCTGAGCTTTGCCATTGCCGTACTTTGTGCTTTATTGTTCCTTTCAGGCCTTCGGGTTGGTTTCAACTCACCTTGCAGGAACACCTGTGTGCTGCCTTGATGACTGATCTTTGTTTTTAGCCAGTTTCTTAGTGTTCCAGGATTTCCTCCTCCTTAATGAAACTACATGCCTTTGTAGATGTTCTTCATCTCACATTGCTGCAGTCCTTACATATGGGTAGTCCGCTGTCCTCGGTCGGCCCGAATACCAAAGTATTAGGCTGACGTCGGTCATGGGCACTCAGATCTGACATCAGAGCATCAGGGTATAAAAACGCATGACCGACGTCATATCCTCAGTCTTTTTTGCCGCATGGTCCGATGCAGAAGCAGCATTGCAAGTGCCGTTCGGCGTTCTGAAATTTTCGTATTCTGAGTTTCAGACCGAAACCAAGTTGGGCTAAGTACCCCGTTGGGGAATATTTTTGTTTTTTCTTGCCTCAGTTAATTCCGGATGTCAGAAAAAGTGAATAATTGTATTTCTTGTGGGAAACAGATACCGCATAGGGATTATCACTCTCTTTGCATTCCTTGTTTGGGACGGACCACGGCGTAGTCGGTGTCGATTTTGTGCTAGGTTTAATAAGCGCACTATAAAAAGAAGGTTAGATTGTGCTAGGTTAGTCTTTGGTAAGCGGTGTAATTATAATATGCCGTCGGATCCTCCGGCCGCTTCCACGAAGAAGCGCAAAGACAAATCCTTGAAACCTAGACAGGTTGATTCGTCCGTTTCGGACGCCGGTCCTGCAGAAGCTACAGTGGAGCTGGTGGATCCGGCTGAAGTTTCTGTTGAGTCTCAGGGGGAAACTTTGATTTTGCAGGATGTGGCCTCACAGGAGTCAGGTCAAGCTGAAGGGGCCTCTCTGGTTACTGTTCTCCCTTCTATGCCTAAGGTGGTTAGGCCTTCTGCTACTATTTCTAAGGCTTCTTCTAAGGGCAGGTCTGTTTTGCCTTCCTCTGGTGTCCCTCCAGGCACTTCAGGGTCTGTGCCTAAAAAGCACATGCTTAAAATGGCAGAAGATTTGATTACTTTAATTAGAGGTTCTATGCCCCCTCCTGATAAGAGGCCCAGGGTGGAGCCAGAGTTGGAAAGTTTGGATCAGGCCTCAGATGACTCAGAGTCTTCTGCTGAAGATATTCAAGATTTTCCCCTTATTCGGATTCTGATGCAGAGGATTCCACTCCTTCTGCTTCTCCTCCAGAGGATTTTTCATTTTCAGAAACTCTGCATTCCATGAGGGAGCATTTTAAGTGGGAAGGACAGGATTTCTCTGATTCACGGAAGAGGCTTAGGGAATTCTTGTTTTTACCACAGCATAGACCCTTGGCTATACCTCCTGTTTTGGATGTTGTTCAAGATGTTTTCTCGGAGGCTTCCCTTAATCCAGATTCTTTGCCTCCTGCCAGTTAAACCGGACAGGTATTACAGGGTGCCTGAGGCTCATAAATATCTGTATAAGAGTCCTAGGGCGGACCCAGAAACTATTAGTCAGGGGCCTAAGGGTGTTAGAGCCTCTGTTGTAAAGAATCCGGTTCCTCTAGATAAGGAAGCTAGAGCTTTGGATAGATGGGGTAAGAAGGTGTATACCTCTTCTACTTTAGCAATGAGGGCTTTAAATTGCCAGTTTCATATGTTGAAGTATCAGAATTTCCTCCTTTCTCAGCTACAATCTAAAGTGGATGCTTTGGCAGAGGGCATAGAGTGTAAAGAATTGCAGGATTTAGTACATGTCTCTGAACAGGTGGGTAAGCATTCTTTGCAGTGTGGTTTTGATGCTGTACAGGCCTCTTCTAGGGTGGCTGCCACTGGTTCAGTTCTTCGAGGCACGCCTGGCTTAAGGATCAGAATTTCTCCGAGCATGTTAAAAGTAGAATTCTGGATGCCGCTTTACAGTCTGAAGTTTTGTTTGGTCCCCTGTGGAGTCGGTTTTGAAGAAAATGGAAGACAAGGCTAAGTCTATGCAGACTGTTAAAGATTTTTTGCAGGTGCAACCTCCAAAGTTTAGTAGAAATTGGCCTACTAAGGGGTGGACCTACCCTTCTTCTGAATCTCAGTCTAGGGGTAGATCTAGACGTGGCAGGGGCAGAGCTCACAGTACATTCAGGCCTAGAACTTGGAGTTCGCCTGCACAATCTGCAGGTGAGGGCAGGGGCCAGTCCTTTCGTAAACAGGCCCAATGACCTGCATTTTCAGCTGCCAGATTCTTCTTGCCTGGCAGCTCCTTTGGGAGGAAAGTTAGCACTCTTCAAGCAAAACTGGCTTTTAGTCACCCAGGACAAATGGGTATTGGACATTATAAATCGAGGCTACAAGTTCTATTTCCATACATTGCCTCCTTTCAAAGGCATGCCAGACGTTCCTCCTCAGCAAAGGATAGAGGCTCACAAGCAGATTTCTTTACTTCTTCAAATAGGAGCTATACAGCCAGTTCCTCTGTCCAGAAGTGGGACTAGGATTTTATTCTCGCCTGTTTCTAGTACCAAAGAAAGGGAACACGTGGAGACCAATTTTGGATTTATCTATCCTCAACACTTATCTGGACATTCCAAAGTTCAAAATGCTGACGTTACAACAGCTTTTACCTCTGTTGGGAAAAGATCACTAGATGGTAACTCTGGATCTCAAAGAGGCTTATCTTCATGTTCCTATCAGGCCCAGTTGCAGGAGGTACCTGCGTTTTCGGGCTGGAAATTTACATTATCAGTTCTCTGCATTGCCCTTTGGCTTATCTACTGCGCCCAGAGTGTTCACAAAGGTTCTGGCTCCAGTGATAGCCTTTTTCAGGTTGAGAGGAATACAGATTTACCCTTATTTGGACGATTGCCTGATTATTGCACAACACAAAGACGAACTTCTTCATCATCTACAGTATGTGATGGTAGTGTTAAGATGCCTAGGGTATTCTGTGAACGAAACAAAGTCCAGTCTAGTACCCTCTCAGGACATGTGCTTTCTGGGTGTGAGACTGAATACAGCTTCCCAGATGGCCTTTTTGACCCCGGACAAACAAAGAAGCCTTTCTCTTTATTTCCATCAAATGTCTCTACAGTCCAGGCTGACTGCAAGGACAGTCCTTCAAGCCTTGGGGTTCATGGCATCTTGTATTCTGGTGCTTCCCAATGCCAAACTGCATATGAGGAAGCTTCAATGGTATCTCAAAAATGTATGGACACAACACTGCCAAGATCTAGACACTGTCATTCAGATAATACCTTGCATTCAGAAAGAATTTTTGTGGTGGGCTCAGGAATGTCACCTAAACAAGGGACTCTCTGTGACCCGACCAGAGGCGAGTCAGATTCTAACGACAGATGCCTCGGACAAGGCTTGGGAGCACACCTCAATGGAAAATGGGTGCAAGACACGTGGCCTGTCAGACTTCAACATTTGCATATCAACTTGAAGGAGATGTTAGCAGTCCAATTTGCATTGATGGCTTTCAAGGATTTACTTCACCCAGGACAGGTGTTGATTCAAACAGACAACACTACTGTTATGTGGTACATCAACAAGCAAGGGGGAACCCATTCGTACCCTCTTTGCAGGCAAGCAATGATTTTGTGGGAGACTGCTCTCAGTTTACACCTCAATTTTCAGGCAAGGTTTCTACCAGGAGCACAGAACTCCTTAGCAGATGTGTTGAGCAGACAAATTGTGGATCCTCACGAGTGGAAACTGGATCCTCATGTGTTTCAAAAGTTGACAGTGTTATGGGGGACTCCAGACATAGATCTGTTCGCTTCTCCACTAAATTACCAGTTGCCAAAGTTTTGCACAAAAATGTTTCATCCCACAGCTTGGAAGGTGGATGCTCTATCATTCAGTTGGAGCAATCTTCATGTCTATGCCTTTCCACCTCTGCCTCTCATTCCCAAGGTACTCCTGAAGGCCAGAATGGACAAGCCATCCATGATTCTGATAGCGCCGGATTGGCCTCGACAGCACTGGTACCCACTACTGAGGAGTTTAGTACGGGAGCCTCCTTGGCCTCTACCTTTGATTCCGCATCTTTTGTCTCAGGAGGGCAATCACTTCCTCAATGTCAAGATTCAGTCTCTGCATCTCACAGCCTGGCATATTCTGTTTTAGACCCTGGAGGGTCTCAGCTTCCACAACAAGTTTTGAATGTTATTTTGGAGGCCAGAAGGCCTAGTACAAGGAAAGTTTACGCTGATAAATGGAGGAGATTTTTTCTTTGGAGCAAAGCGAAGGACTTTGATGTTTCCAAGCCTGATTTAAGTGTTTCTCTTCAATATCTTACCGAGTTATTGGACAAGGGTTTGTCTTTCTCCTCGATAAAGGTTCATGCTGCAGCCATTTCGGCTCACTATGACTGTGACCCTCCTTTATTTTCCCATCCTTTGTTTAAGCAATTTCTTAGAGGGCAAAGAACATAAGACCCCACGTGAGCTCCTACTCCTGCTTGGGATCTCAATTTTGTGTTGGAAAAGCTTACTCTACAACCTTTTGAGCCTGCAGCTACTGCCGAGTTAAAGTATTTATCATGGAAGACTGCTTTTTTGTTGGCCATTACCTCTGCAAGAAGGGTTTCTGAATTACAGGCCCTTATGGCAGTGGAACCTTTCCTGATTTTTCATAAGGATAGGTTATCTTTAGCGTACTAATCCTTCCTTTATGCCTAAAGTGGTTTCTAGTGTGGCCTTGAACCAAACTATTCATTTGCCTACTTTTTATGCAAACCCCCAAAATAAAGGGGAGAAGATTTTGCATACTTTGGATATTCACAGGCAGTTGCGTTATTATTTGAGCAGAACCAAGGGGTTCAGGCAGTCTCAGCAGTTGTTTGTTTCTTTTGCTTTGGGTTCTCAGGGAAAACCTGTTTCAAAACAAACTATTTCTAAATGGATTGGGTTTTGTATTTCTTTCTGTTATTCCCATCATGGTAAGGAGGTTCCGGCTGGAATCAGACCTCATTCCACTAGAGCTACTGCCACTTCTACTGCCTTTCTAAGGGGGGTAGCTACAAAAGATATTTTGGAAGCAGCCACTTGGAGTTCAGTACATACTTTTTCCAAGCATTACCACCTTCCTCTTTATTCTAAGTCTAGGGCTGGATTTGCCACTGCAATATTACAGGGCATTTTAGCAGCCTCTAATGCTTTATGATTTTGCCATCCTCCCTTTACCTCTGCTTTGGGATTCTACCCATATGTAAGGACTGCAGCAATGTGAGATGAAGAACATAGTACAGTTTTGTACCTACCATAAATGTAGATGTTCGAAGATCCACATTGCTGCAGTCCAATTTACCCTCCCTCCTTCCCCTCTGTAGTTTGGCATGGTTATATGGTTTGGGTGATGGTTGTTGTTGGGCATGTTTTTGGAGGTAACCTGTTTTTGGGCTGTGGCCTTTCTTTTTAGGGCCTTCTGACATCTGGGGCAAGAAAAGACTGAGGATATGACGTCGGTCATGCGCTTTTATACCCTGACGCTCTGATGTCAGATCTGAGCGCCCATGACCGACGTCAGCCTAATACTTTGGTATTCGGGCCGACCGAGGACAGCGGACTACCCATATGTAAGGACTGCAGCAATGTGGATCTTTGAACATCTACATTTATGGTAGGTACAAAACTGTACTTTTTCCTGGAGGACTTTTTTTTCTCCTGGAAACCTGTTCACTAATGCAATTACTGCTGTATTCCTACAGCTTTAACACAGTGATCTTTCTAGAGTCGTTTTAGTTATTGATTTGTGTGTGTGTGTGTGTGTGTGTGTGTGTATGTGTGTGTGTGTGTGTGTGTATATACGTATGGGTTTATTTATATATTTATATTTGCAGGGGTTTCTTTTATACTTTTGGCAACCTGCCAAGTCATGTAAACTGCCCTTATGCTCACTTTTTGTCTCATTTTTTGCCTATAGACCAGACCTTCAGACTTTGTTGTTAATACCACCACTTATTCAAAAGAAGCAGAATGTGTGTATGTGTGTATACATACATATATATATATATATATATATATATATATATGTGTGTGTGTGTCTATATACACACACATATATACATTGTGTGTGTGTGTCTGTGTGTGTGCATAATATTTATGTATTGGCTACCTTGCATATGAAAGCACAGAGTTACTTTACTAGGGAAGAAATAGAGAACAACATAGTCATGGTCTTTATATCTAAATGTAAGGTCAAATGCCCTGCCTTCCCAGGTGTTAAAAAATATATTCAACCATTGGTAAAACTGTAATGGTTGTATAATAGTTAATGGAATGATGCCACAAAGTTAAACTTCAGTGATGTTGAATCTTATTTTGAGTGCCCTGCTGCATTGAGTGGAATTTTTGTTGTGTCTTTTTAATGGGTCTATATTAGAAGACTGAAAGTTTAAAATCACGAATGCTGTAAAGAGTGAAAATGCCGGACCTTGAAGTGCTTTTTTTGAGATCGCAGTACAGTGAAGATTGGAATATTTGCCCTTTCCTCACTGTAGTGCAATCTCGGAGTTGGAATGTATATTTAGCAGGAGGTGTGGGGGGAGCAGCCCCACACAATAATGATTTTTAGGTCCGGCATTTTCGCTCTTTAGAACGTTCGCGATTTTAAACTTTCGGTCTTCTAATATAGACCCCTTTTTTAATGCATATGTAGGTGTTTACTATGTGCAAATTAATCTTATTAGTGTTTGCTATGTATTGAACAACCTTGCTTGTAGTCCTTAACTACTTGGGTACTCCACTTGTGTGTTAAACCCGTCCTTTTTAGAAATTGTGCATGTTGCTCTTTGGAGCCTGAATTGTGGCTTAAACCAGTCTATTCAAGTGGTTAGCAATATGTGTAAATAAGTAAGATTTAAAGAGGTTTATTTTTAAAGTTCTGTACAGTAAGGTTCATGCTTCTTACCCCATACTGAAGCGTCCCTGCAACAGAGATTATGCGTGCATACATTTCCTAGGCTACCATTGCTATAAAGCCATATCTGCAGTCTCAGTCTTCTCCAAATGTGCATCCTTGGGGGAGGAGGGGTCTTGCATTAAATAAAAAGTAGAAAAATATAATCAGCAGTCATCAAATTGCCAGTCAGCAACAACTTTTACTTATTTATCTATGTTTTTTTTTTTTTTTTTTTTTTGCATGTGACCTTCACACAGTGGAGTCAGCAGTTTTAACTGTCATTACTTTAGCCTTGTGACTTGCAGGTGCCAGAGGGAGGGGATTGACATGTTCTAGCAATGATTGGTGGTAGTCAGAGCATGGCATACCTGGAGGGACCAGTCATTTGATTCCTTTCAGAAGCCAAAAATGGTAGTAGAAAACAGGAATCTGAGTCCAGACCCAAGACCAAGCCAGGTTACTCTTTGGAGCCCCTTGCAGTTAGTATGGCGTGTGACTCCTTGCTTGGGTCCACCTACTGTCTATGGAGAGGCTGATATTTGAAGGAAAAGCATATTGGAAGTGCACTTCCCCTGCCATCTTGGAAGTGTGACCAAGGTGTGTGTGTTGCATATTTTTTGCTCGTGAGCAGGCAGAAATTCCATAGTAGCATGAGGAATCTCTGGATGATATATCTGGCACTGAGGAAAAGCCAGGCAATTGAATTCCTTTGTTTTCCCCTCTCTAAGTGAAGCTGACTCTCCAGCAAGTATTTGGGAGATGAGTGCAGGCTATTTTGCATGTGATCTTAGATCCATGGCTTTTCCTTTTCCAAAGTGGCATATTAAAAATCTTTTCATTGCTTGGAGGAAAATTGCTGTGTTGAGCAAGTGTGGGATAGCATGTCAAGCTTGATATTTGTTCTGGCCATGTCATAAGTCCTGTAATTCTTCAGCTCCACCACTGATGCAGCTTAACTCTGAGTTTCATCTCCTGCATCTCTGGACCATTCAGCCATCCTCTTCCTTGCACAGGAAGGGTGTAGGATGTTAGTGGCCAGTGTTTTCCAGCAGAGGTCTTCTTCCTCCTCCCTTTCTGAGTCCTCACTGACTGCTAAGTTAAAAGGGATTTTTCTTTTGACAGATGGTGATAGTTAAGTCCTCCTGTCTGGCTCTCCTCCCAATTGACCCATTATTTGGCAAAAAAAAAACATTAATTCAAGATGCCCACCATGGACTGACCTTCACTCTTGTCCTTTCCTCTAAAAATGTTCTAAACTAAGTATTAGTTAGAGGAACACTGGCTCACCCCTCCGAGCCATTGTGTTGATAAATCCCCATATCAGAAATCTTCAACAGATGAGTGCACATTTCTGATGTTCTTAAGGTCTGTAAAATGTGTGTGGTATCCTTGTTCAAGAATGTGTGAAGGAAAAGAAGATGTAGGGCTGTTAGCCTAATAGCTGTGATAGAGAAAATCATGAAAAGAATCCCTGGGAAAAAGCTGATTGCTTACTTAGATTGCAGTCATCAGTATAACAACCAACACAGGTAATCCTCAAGATGCATTCATTTGAATATGATCGTTTTTATGACTGTGTTACATTAGAATATGATAGACTATTTGGTCGAAGTGGTAAGATGGACTTCACCATTATCATTAACTGCCATGTATAGATAGCCAGGAAAACCCCATGGCATAGGATAGAACTTAGGAATTAGAATGTGGCATCCTTGGAATGCAGCATCATTGAAGGTTAAAACACTGGTGAGAGGGATGCCAGGATTACGGGAACTGGCTAGTGAACACGTCAGTCCTATTTCCAAATAATCTTATCAGCATTTAATTTTAGATGCATCAATAGGTAACAGAAAAAGATTAACCTCATTACTGATTATATAGAGATTGGTAAAGCAGTGGAAAATGGAAGAAAGAGAGTGTAAGGAAGGACTTGAAAAAAGGCTGACCAAGTAGACAGGCAGTAGTTTAGAGTCACTGCTGAAAAATTAAAAGTGTTGCACTTGGTTCACAGCAGTCCTAATGCTAATTAATTATCAACTGGGAAGGGGAACTGATAGTGACAGTACAGAAAAAGGGTCTGTTATGTACTTTATATCTAAACGCACAGTGGAATTTAACTTCAAGGAATAAAGTGATATGGCCAAGTGAATGAACAGATGCTAGGGTGTATCCTTTTGGGGGGGGGTATAATCCAGATCTAAAGACGTTGCCGTTGTACTTTGCAGTGGTCAGACCACACCTTGAGTACTTTGAAGCTTTCCTGAAAACCATACAACAAGGGAAGTATCAAGCTGGTAGAAGAAGCCAAGAGGAAAGCCACCAAGATTGTGTGAAATGAACGGAATACTGCATGACGACAGACTAGAGGAGCTGGAGCTCCTAACATGCAAGTTTACAGAGACATTTGTGAATGTGCTCTCAGAGGCAATATCCATATATCACAGTGTTTCTACTTTGATTTTTAAGATTTTTTTCTGGTGTACTTTTTTAGGAATAGATTGTTTGTTGTTTAGCAACAACTAATGGTCAGTCTGGTGTATCAGACCAACTTGATACAGAAAGCTCTTCAGTTACAGCTGAGATGACAGAATGGTTTACCTGTCAATACTACAGCTGTAACTGACGACTTTGGATTGTACTTGTTTTGTTGCCTTTGTCAGTACCCATATAAAATGTATTTTAATACCCATGCTCTGCAGTGCTGTATTCTAACTTTTGTACCTTTGTTTTGATTTAAAAAATACTGTTATTAGCTTTGTTTGCTCTATTTACTTGTTTGTCTAAAACACTTTGGGCTGTTGGCTGTAGTGTACAGTTAAATAGCTCATGTACTAAAAATATTTTGTGATTTGCAGTTGCTGTCCAGCAGTTTTTAACCAATGATTTTGTTGTCTAGAGTAATGCTTGCCCATGACTACTGTAGCTGTACTTTAAGTTGTTCACTAAATTGAAAACCTACTTAGACTGCTATTTCTGTCTGGTTCATGTTTTGGCCCTTGATTCATAAGGCAGTAGAGTATTTTCCACACTGCCTATGGTTAATGTATGCCTTGATTGGATATTATTGTTTAATATTGTTATTGCTTTGTGTTTAAATTAATTTACATAATTACAAATTGTAGATTAAGGATTAGAAAGAAGAGTAAACTTGCTGATTAAACAGAATCTGTATTAATGCAGTTGGGTCAACTAGAAATAGAAATTGATTACATTGCAGTGAATAGTGTAAGAAAATTAATATTTCTAATAACAAATGTGAATATTTGTGGCAACATCTTTAACATTACCTGCATTTGTTTTGACATGGGCTTAAACTGCTGCTTTTACATCGTCAACTTAAGTAATATATCTCTGTTGCTCAAGAAAGTGAGACTTAATAATAAAATAAGTTAATTTGTAGTTTCATGTTATATTAGTGTGTGTATGTGGAGGGGGGTTCACGCGTGTCGACAGATAGGATGAACTAACTGAGAGAGCTCTTCAGAAACTTTAGACTTCACTTGTAAATGCAGCTGCTTCCCCTCATGTATAATAATAGTAATGCTGTGCTGTTTGGGAGGAGGGCTGTTTGTGTGGTATAGTAAACTATAGCATGAATAGAAAGAAAGTGGGTGAAAAAAGGTAAATAATGATTAATAAAAGTAGTGAGATTGGGACTACACTGAGGAGTAGGGGAATGCGTGTCTCTAGGACTTGGGGAAGGGGAGCCATAGTTGATTGACCAACCCAGGGAGGCATCAGTGAGTCTTATGCCTAAAGCCCCATTTTCCTTATGGCATATCCAGCTTGTCAGTATGCAGTAGCAAATAGATTTAAACATTGAAGTAAGTACTTATATTGCCACCTCTGAAGCAAAGTTTTCTTTACATGCTATTACTCAGTAGGCAGGTAAATCTCTATGTGGCAGCAAGCTCTTCTTGGAGCATTTCTTTGTTTCAGGCTCTGCAGTAAACCATGCATGTCTTTTTTTACAACAAAGTGGCTATGAGAGCTAATTAGTTGATACAACAATGACTTTAGCGGTCTTCCTATATTAGATTGTATAACTACTAATCTTTTTCATCACAGAAATGAAATGGAAGCAAAAGGCCATTGTTATATGTTTTGAAGGTACACAAAGAAGTTATTCTGTGGTCAAAAACAGATACATCAGCAGATCTGATCAGCTGTTTATCTGTTTTATGCACGTTCTTCAAGACTTGCATATGGGCAAATAATCTTTTTAAGAAGAAGAGAGCAACAGAGAGCAATAAGGAACTCCACTTGTATATTAAATTTCCTGTATATGAGCAGCTGTAGTTATCTTAGCAAGAAAAGCAAGTAGGAGCACATACTCTGAACAAGTAACTGTGAGGTAGGGGTCTGGTTTATGTTTAACGTAATGCTTTGAGTAGGACACAGAAATATGTCGTTCACAACTAGTGACTAGCCATTTGAAGAAAAGGATAGGCGGTATGGTAGCTCTAATTATTAAGGAAGGCTTTAAAGTTACAAAAGTTGATAAGATAGGTGAAGAGAATTTGAGCTCTGACTGCCTTTTTGTGGGCATGACTGTCAAATGGGATGCATTTTGCATGACTTTAATGCATAGATCTCCCAGTTCACAAAGGTAAGGCAGGAAAGTGATAACAGACTTCTGTGCAATATGATATTGCATAAGTGGTGTATTCTTGTAGGGAATTTTGACTTCCTGCACATTGACTGGTCTCTTCAGTAAGAAATGCAACTGAATGGTATACAGGCATATATCTAATACTTACAAGGCAGTCTATATGTACAGATGTTGGCCCTCTGCCAGCTATAAAATGTAGAAATGAATTTGAGATGTTCATGAACATAAGCCCAAAAGACATTTGCATGATAGAATTGCCACCATTTACTTGTAATGTTGTATACAAATCCTGACAAACGTACATTTAATACCACATTGCTATCTTGTTTAAAAAAATATGGGACAATCAAGTTACTAAAATGTACTGAATGTTTCTGACTTTGTTTTGGCCTTGGATACTTGACTTAAGATGGACATTAATAGCAGCATATCTGCCTTACAGACATGAGCAGTGCTATGAATAATGAACAGACTCTAACTGAAAAAGGTAAGATCAAGGGGGCATACATTAGGTTCATGGGTGTTTACTAGGCTAAAGACCACAAGAGTCTTTTTAAGCCTAGCCATGCATCCCAAATCTGATAAGTTCTGGTAGCCTTGATAAGTGTAAGCAGGGCTTGGGAGATGAAACATGTACAAACAGGGGTCTAGGAAATGAACCATTTACAGGCTGCCTGTGTTCATTAGAGACATAGGTGCCAAACCAGAGATTAATTTCCTGTTCCACATCCAGTTGTCCAAATTACACTTGAATTAGGTTTAGGAGGAAATTTGCTTTACTGGATGAGAAGTCAGTTCCAGAGAAGGGGTAGTCTGTGAGATAGATACCTGTCTCTCCAGTAGGTCCTTTTTATATCACAGGCAAGGTTTCAGTCTTTAGAACTAGTAATTCTGGTGCTGTTTGTTTTGTGGGTATGCAGGAGGCCCATCAGATTGGAGTCTGCCAATGCCTTGCATTCCAGGCATAGCTCTCCCCTCAGCAGCCTGTAGGAGACAGAATACAGGGATAGGGATAGGGCCTTGATACGGTCTGCATAGGACATATTAGTTACGCCCTTTGTTCTTTTAGTGAGGAACCTCTGTGGACATTCCAATTGTTGGATATGCCTGGTTAGGTGCATACCAAAGGGAGCATTGTACTCAATGATAGGTCTGATGCATGTGGAATAGTGACTTCCTTGGATGTAGATGCCTTACCTTTGTTTTTAAGTTGCATAACATAGAAAGATTTTCTCACTACTGTAGACACGTGATGGTCAAAGGCTAGATTGTTGTCTGTATGTCTGCAAGTTCCTGACTACTGGGTCAACTCCTTAGATGTTTGTTATCAGTGCGATAGTTACCATGGGTGGATGATTTCCCGAAGGATACTATTATGCATTTTTTTGGCATTTAGTTTTAGTCCATGGCTCTGACACTAGTTATTTGTCTGTGCCAGCCCTTCTTGGAGAACATTTGCGTTGGTTGGGGATTCAGTGACGACTCCTAATTTGCAGTCATCTGCAAATTTAGTCAGCCAGAGGATTGACATTGTCTTTGACTTCAGAGAATTAAATACCAAAAAGGATCGGTCTCAGGACCAATCCCTGAGGGGCTTCAATTGTGACTGGCCTCTGTGTAGAAGAGAACTCCCCAATTCTAACTTCCTGGGTCCTATCTGTGAGCCAGATGGCTATCCACTAGGTGACATAAGGATTTGTCCTTAACCTCTTAAGTTTCTCAACAATGCCAAGTGGGGTATTGTGTCAGATGCCTTGGCCAGGTCAAGGTAGGCTGTGTGAACCATTTTGCCCTCATCCATTGCTTTGGTGACCTTCTCAAAGAAGTCCACAAGGTTGAGAAAGCATGACCTGCCCTTGATGAAACAAAATTGGGTTGGGTCCAGAATCTGAAGGTTTCCTATGTCATTATCTGTCATTTCCATGATAATTCTTTCTATGGCTTTACATATGAGACTAGTGCAACTTATGGGTCTGTAGCTGGTCCACCTTTGTGCAGAGGGATGCCTGTTTTTCTCCGTTCATGAGGAATGAAGCCTGTTTGGAGGCTGCAGTTAAACAGCAATTCCAGAGGGCCTGTTTCATGCTATTTAGAAGGCATCATGAGATATTGTCTGAGCCCATTGATGCAGTGTTCTTGGCCTTGGAGTGAGCATTAAGGAACCATTCCCTAGTGATAGCAGGGGAGTAATATTTGATGTTATTTCCTGAGGGAAGGTTGAGGGGGAGAGAGGTAATGTTGGAGCTGAGCTTGTCGGACGGTAGGTTTGCTGTATCTTCTGGCTCAGTGTAGGTGGATCCATTTACAATGAGCCATGAACACAACTGTGTATTGTGTTTGAAGTTGTGGACATTGCTGAAGAGTGTCTTGTGGTCGTCCTTGACCTGGGAGGCCAAATTTACCTGAAATTTGGCTTTGGTAGATTTTATTTGTCCTCTACATTGTTTAGTTTGAGAGTGCTTTAATCCTGTTTGGTGCTGCACCTCCTAATTTTTGCCACAATTGTCTTCCTTCTATTATATAGCCTATTGATGTTATGATTCCACCAGGGTGGCTTGTTTTTTGAGTCAATTCTGAACAACTTCTTGGTGCGTACAGCTGCCTCTATGCAGCTATTTACATGCTTGCATAGAGTTCCTGTGAACAGTTCTGTATAGGCAACAGTGTTCTCAGGGTTTATGGGAGGCTTGGAATTTTGCCAGGTTATCATTTGATAGCAAGAAGTTAGCTTTAGAGTAGTTCTTGAATATTCCAGGGTTAACTGGGGATCCAGGTTTATTTCTCTTTCATGAGAAACCATTTTTATGGTCTGATCTTACCAGAGAAAACATTGCAGTAGGGGCTGTGCAACATTTTCCCATATTAGTGAGGACCAGATCCAGTATGTTTGGAGCCCTTTGATGTGTTAACAGTCTAGTCCAGGGAGTTTGTGTTTACAAAATCCAGGAATCTCTGTACCTTTACATCTGGTGTCGTATACGATTCCCAGTTAATAGTGGGATAATTAAAGTTTGGCCATGAATATAGTATTAGGTTGGATGGTGAGTGATTCCAATGAGTTTAAATACATGGTATGGGTTTCCTGGGTCATAGAGGGGGATCTATAGCTTGCAAGGAAGTGGTATTGGATTTTGTGGCAAAGCTCAAGTGCATTGTCAGTTATGACCAGCCTTGAGGTACATTTATTTTTGATGTAAGTCGAGACGCCTCCACCTTTAGTGTCTGTATGTGTAGTAGCTGGTCAAAATGTGTGGAAGGTATAACCGTGCACTGTTGGTGTGCAGTCCACAGCTTTAAACCATGTCTCAGTGACCACACAAACATCAGCAATCTCTAGGGTGATGAGAGCTTCTAGGGAGTGGAGTTCTTTATTTAGACTGCTAGCATTGAGCAGTAACACCTTTTTTATTTTCTTAGGTTTTGATTTGCTATAGAAGTACTTTCAGTTTGGCATTGCCTAGAAAAGGCACTATGGGGTAGGAAAAAGTTTTAGCTAATATTTGAAAGCCTAGAGGGGAGAGGTGTAGCAGACCTTCCCTGGCAAAGCAGTGTGGTCTGTTGACCATCTCCTTCCATGCTGATAAGTATTGCACCCCCTTAGAATGCCACCAGAAACTAAGCCAGTTGTTAAAGGCAGTCATCTTTTGTTCATATTGTGGCATCATCATCCTTGGAGGAGGTAAAATGCTGCTTAGTTCTAGGCTCATACCAGCCTTTGACACACATTGTGAGAGTTCCTTGATGTATCGTTTTTATGCAGTCTAGGGAGGTACGTCTCTGGTCATTTACACCCACATAGACTATGATTGAGTCATACTGGTAGTTGAGGTCTGATGACCAGAGTGTGTGTATAATGTAGTGGTTGCTGGCAAAACAATACAACGTGTTTGTGTAGTTAAAATAGAATTATCAGGGACATTGTATATTGGAATAATACAGAACATTATGTTTCTAAAGTTTAGGGAAAAAAAGGCCAATGAAGATGGAAAGATCTAAAATAGAACTGAGATTGGTAGTTTCTTGGAGGTTTTATTGAAAACATGTGACTAGCATTATTACCACCACTGACATGTTTAATAGTGATACAACAGTGGTACACTCAGGCAAGGATCACCTGACTTATGGTAAATTTAAGTTGAAGAAAAATGAAGGTTCACTGCAGTCTGGGGTTGCCATAAAGTACTGTACAGTAATGGGTATTCCTTCAGTAAACACTGTGGATATACTTTTTAACTAATGTTACATGAACTCAAACTACTGTCATAATATATATGTGCACCCTTCTCCTATATCTGTATTACATAATAATAATGCACATGCACATAAGTGTTGTCTTTGTGGAAACATATTACCTCATACACAATGCATAAAAATTTTCCAAGCACATAAAAGTCGTCTTCTCTTTGACAATGAAACTTGACCTTTTCCTGGAAAACCTAATTTTGAGATGCTGCTCCTTTCATAGAGCCAGTACTTTCAGTGCACTTTTATATCCTGCCATTTCCACATTCAATTAATTGTGAACTGTCTTATAGACAAATATTGGGTGAAAAACAAATGAGATTACAATAACCTGTCTGCTGGGTAAAGAAAGTTATTGTTTGACTTAAAAATGATAGAACACTAAATCATGATGATTGATAAAGGGGGTGGAATGGTCATCAACCGAAGATCGTGCACTACTACAGTGCCACTATTTTCATGGCTGTTTTTTCAATGTTAAATTGGTCTCAGAAACTTCAAAAGTATGTACAGTTTTTATTTTGCAGTTCTCATATTGTTTTTTCTGGTACATACCATGGTTGAATGCCCACTGTTGAAATAACATCATTATAAAGGTACATGTTAGCCACGTTGTCATTTCTTTTGTTTTATAACTTTTTTTTTCTGTCAATATGGTTTAATGTCTTATAGCTGGAAGTACATATGCCAAAGGTGCACCACTTGCCATTTCTGTCGCTAGGCAGTCAGTTAGCATAGGTATTGTATCTTGAGCCAAAGGAAATGCAGCTTTTATTGCTACTGTCAAGTCTGATTTAACTTAAAATTACAATCATGCTGACCCAGTGATGTCTTCCATGCTTTTAAGAATGTACACAGGTGTTTGCCTGTTGTTGGGTATCACATATAAACAGTCTATGATCTCCTGAGATGAAAAGTTTGGGTAGTCTAAGTACTGCTGCTCAGGTTTAATTTTTTTCTGGTCAATGCTGCTAGAATAGTTGGCAGCTTATGATAAGCAGTTGACAGATAAACACAAACCAGTCATGATGCTTGTATTTGCAAATTTGTATGGCTGTCAAGTGTTGAGTTTTAGGTGCTAAACCAGTTTTAGACATTGTGGATGATGTGTACACTGAATCCAGTTTGAACCCTGACTCCTTACCCCCAGCCCCAGTTAAACCTGATAGATATTACAGAGTCCCTGACTCTCACAAAGTTTTGTACAAAAGCCCTGTTGCTGACCCTGAAACTATTTCTCAGGGACCCAAAGGGATTAAGGCCTCATCAGCAAAAAACCCAGTTCCCTCTGACAGAGATTCCAGAGCATTAGACAGATGGGGAAAGAAGGTATATACGTCTGCAACTTTAGCAATGAGAGCCTTGAATTGCCAGTTTCACATGCTAAAATATCAGCAATTTTTGATGTTTCAGTTGAAACAAAAGATGCTTCCAGATTCAGATCCTCCTAACTTAAAAAAAATGCAGGATTTATTGCATGCAGCTGAACAAGTGGGAAAACATACTTTGCAATGTGCGTTTGATTCCTTAGAGGCCTCCTGTAGAGCAGCAGTTACAGGTTCTGTCATTAGAAGGCATGCTTGGTTAAAAGAACATACGTTACCAGATCGTGTTAAGGTAAAATTACTAGATGCACCTTTGCAGCGGGATGTGCTATTTGGAGTTAAGGCAGAGGTGGTATTAAAGAAGATGGAGGATAAGGCAAAATCTATGCAAACGGTGAAAGATTTCTTACAGGTTCAGCCTCGTTTTAGCAGAAATTGGCCAACAAAGAATTGGTCCTTTCCAGTCACAGATAGACCTCAAAGGGGCAGATACAGACATCCAAGAGGTAGAGGTCAGGCACAAGGCCCTTACAGGCCTCGACAATGGGACACACCATGCCAGAAAGAAGGGGAAGACAGGCCTCAACCTTATAAAAACCAGCCTCAATGACTTTCCACTGCAGCTGCCAAACAGCTCTCTCTTGGCAGCCCCCTTAGGAGGAAAACTGGCACTTTTCTCTCACAACTGGCATTGCATCACCAAAGACAAATGGGTTCTCAACATTGTATCTCAAGGTTACAGGTTCCATTTTCACACCCTGCCAAGGCTAAAAGGAATGCCAAATCTGCCACCAAATCAATGGGCAGAGGCTCAAACACAAATTACAGCACTCATGGACATGAGAGCTATTCAAAAGGTACCACCACAGGAACAAGGGCAAAGATTTTACTCAAGAACTGCGGTGGTGGTGCTGCGGTAGTGTTGTCGCCTCACAGTTAGACATTGCCCGTTCGATTCTCAGTTAGAGCGTCTTCTGTCTGGCGACATGCGTGAACGGGCGTTCCTTCGTTGAAGGTTGTGCGTTAGGCCCGGCAAGCCAGCACGTAAAAAGCTACTGCCAATCATTAGCGGACCGGAGTTCCGCTGTGGCGACCCCTAACCGGGAAAAGCCGAAAGACACAAAAAAACTCTCTCTGTTTCCCAGAAAGGACAAAGCCTGGAGACCCATTCTGGACCTCTCTACACTAAACACTTACCTGGATGTTCCGAAATTCAAGATGTTGACACTACAGCAGCTTCTTCCCATGTTGGGCAAGAAAGCTTGGCTCGTGACTTTGGACCTCAAGGAGGCATACCTGCATGTCCATATCAGACAAAACTGCAGAAGACACCTCAGATTTCTAGCAGGTAAAATGCACTATCAATTCTCTGCACTGCCCTTTGTCTTATCTACTGCGCCCAGGGTCTTCACAAAGTGCCTGGCACCAGTAATTGCATTTTGCAGGCAAAAAGGAATTCAAATTTATCCATACCTGGACGACTGCCTGATTCAAGCAGAGAGCAAGGACATTCTACTAAAGCATCTGGCGTATGTAAAAACGTTATTAAGTTGCCTGGGGTACACAGTAAACAAAAAGAAATCAAAACTAGTGCCCTCACAACAGATAATATTCCTGGGTGCCAGCTTGAACACAACGGCCCAGATGACTTATCTCACGCCAGACAAGCAAGAACTACTGACTCAATATTTTCAATTAATGGCAACAAAGACCCAACTCCCTGCAAGAAAAATTCTGCAGGCCTTGGGCTACATGGTATCTTGCATACTACTAATTCCATATGCCAGACTGCATGTGAGGAAACTACAATGGTACCTAAAGAGCGTATGGTCTCAACACTGTCAAAGTTTGGAAACAGTTATACCACTAATTCCTTGCCTACAACAGGAGTTTCGATGGTAGGCACAAGCTTGTCACCTCAACAAGGGACAGCCTTTCACTCAACCCACAGCCAGGCAGACACTGACAACAGATACATCGGATTACGCCTGGGGAGCACACATGGCAGGAAAATGTATCCAGGGCGAGTGGCCCACAGAGCAAAGACATCTCCACATCAATCAAAAAGAGATGCTAGCTGTACAAAATGCTATTATAGCTTTCAAGGTCCTACTGCATCCAGGACAATTACTACTAAAGACAAACAACACCACAGTTATGTGGTACATAAACAAGCAAGAGGGCACACACTCCTACCCCCTCTCCAGACAAGCCATGACCTTGTGGAACACAGCCCTAAACTACCAAGTTCATCTGCAAGCACAATTCCTGCCAAGAGAGAAAAACACATTGGCAGACAACCGAAGCAGAAACATTATGGACCCACACGAATGGGAACTGAACCCACAAATATTCAGAATGATAACACAAAAATGGTGGAACCCGGACATAGATCTGTTTGCTTCCCCAAAGAACTGCCAATTACAGAAATTCTGCACAAGGAGCTACCATCCACAAGCATGGAAAGTGGATGCCCTCTCATTCAGCTGGAAAAAACTACAAGTATACGCTTTCCCTCCTTTACCTCTCCTTCCAAAGGTACTCATAAAAGCCAGGCAGGAAGAGCCAAAAATGATCCTGATTGCACCAGACTGGCCACACCAGCACTGGCACCCAATCTTAAAGAACTTAGCACAAGAACCACCCTGGATTTTGCCTCAAATCCCACAGTTACTGACACATCACAACAATCAGATACTTCACAGCCAGCTAAAGACCTTAAATCTAGCTGCATGGAAAATTCCTTAGTCAAGCAAGCAATGCCTGTCTCCAAAGCTGTTATGGATGTCATTCTGCAAGCCAGAAGGCCTAGCACCAGGAAAGCATACTCGGATAAATGGAAGAGATTCTGTGCCTGAAACCAAGCGCACAGCCTTGACCCTCTTGTCCCAAACATTCCTCAGATACTGCAGTACTTAACTGAGATGCTGGACAAGGGCCTCTCTTTTTCATCCATCAAGATCCACGCCTCAGCTATCTCTGCTCATTACAACACGGATCCACCAATTTTTTCTAATCCTTTGCTCAAACACTACCTCAGAGGGGCTAAAAACATAAGATCGCCCCGTAGAGCACCCACACCAACTTGGGACCTCAACTTTGTTTTGGAAAAATTAACTTTACCTCCTTTTGAGCCAGCTAACACAGCAGAATAAAAATACATCTCTTGGAAAACTCCTCTGCTACTGGCAATAACATCAGCACAAAGAGTTTCAGAATTACAGGCATTAATGGCAGTGGAACCTTTCCCCATCTTCCACCAGGACAGGGTGTCTTTAAGAACTAACCCTACGTTTATGCCAAAGGTGGTATCAAGTGTTGCTCTAAACCAAACTATTCACTTGCCAACTTTTCATCCAAAACCACAGAACAAAGGGGAGAGACTACTACATTCTTTGGACATTCACAGACAGTTACGCTTCCACTTTGACAAAACCAAAGCTTTCAGAAAATCTGAGCAATTATTGGCAGCATACGCTGCAGGAGCACAGAGAAAAGCCATTTCAAAGCAGACTATTTCAAAATGGATAGGACACTGTATACGTTTCTGCTATACCCACCATGGGAAACCTGTACATAGCAGCATTAGATCTCACTCCACCAGGGCAACAGCCACTTCAACTGCCTACCTCAGAGGAGTACCTTCCAAGGATATTTTGGAAGCAGCAACATGGAGTTCTGTGCATACTTTCACCAAATATTACCATTTGCCTTTATACTCCAAATCCAGAGCTGGCTTCGTCACTGCTGTACTGCAGGGCCTTATAGCCACCCCTAATGCCTTATAGATCCAGCCTCCCTACCTCAGCTTTGGGATTCCACCCAAGTTTGATGACTGCAGCAGTGTAACACGATGAACATAGTACAGTTTTGTACCTACCATAAATGTAGATGTTCGAGTGTAAACACTGCTGCAGTTCAGGTTACCCTCCCTCCTTACCCTCTTATTTTCTGGTACTTACCTAGGGCATCTACCCTTTATTACTTATGGGGAGTATTTGCTGGTAACTAAAAATGGTTGTTTGCTTTTCATTTTGTTTTTTTTTTTTTTTTTACTAGCAATTTGAATTGCCTGCCTATTTGGGGGCACCTGACATCTGGGGCAAGAAAAACTGAAGAAAATGGCGTCGGCTGCATCTTATATACCCCTGTTGCACTGACGTCAGGGACGAGGTGACAGCAACCGATGCCGGACCAAGACTTTGGAACTCTGGCCAACTGCGGGACCACCTGATGCCAGGATAATCCAAGTGTGATGACTGCAGCAGTGTTTACACTTGAACATCTACATTTATGGTAGGTACAAAACTGTAATTTCTCCTGTCCTGCTGCTAAAGATTCTCAGCATGAATGGCAGGATTTTACCCAGGGTTTGTTTAATGCCTTAATGGCTGTAAAGCCTGCTTCTCCTTGGCCATCTACTCATCTTAAGAGGCCCAGAGAGCAGGAGTCCTTTGAAGAGGATTTGGATTCTGGGGAAGAGTCTGTGGCATATTCATCTCATATCCCTTCTGCGTTGGATTATGGATCTGAGGAGGAAGATTCTGTTAGTCCAAACTCTCCTCTTAGGAGAACTCTTCTTTGGGGACACTATTTCTCACATGATAGAATATTTCAAATGGGACTGTTCTTAGGTTTCTGATGTCACCATACTTTTGCTCTACTTCAGTGGTTACATTCTGCTTAACTGAAAGTGAAACTATATGATGTTTTTGCCAGCCCTACTCCCATGACGCTTTGCGAAATTTAAAAACTGGATTCTACTCTTCCCCCGCCTTCTCTGCCCTCGATGGCTTGCTTGAACTCCGTCCTTTTCCTTAGGTGATGTGCGGATAGCTCACCGAGATAATTCACTGCATATTTTCTGCATATTTTTTTGTGTGTTGCTCTATTTTGCAATATTTACCTGAATGGTATGCGTTGCAGGAACTCTTAACTTCCATCTGCTAATAATGGCTGTATTCTAAATCCTTATACCGCTGTTTTTACTGTTTTTTATTTTGTAATTAGCCAGCATGAGTCCATTTGTTTTACTTATGGATGAATACCCAGCTAGTTTAAATTGAGCAGTATGTGCAGTGTTGCATACTAAATGCCCCCTCCACTTCTATTAACAAACTGGTAAGTCTTTAGCCTTGGACTCAAACCCTAGTTAGCAAACGCGGATCGCTCAGTTTACAGAGATTATATGTAAAGTCTGCACATGTATTTGTAGTTTAATCACTTACTTTAGTCGCAGAATAGTTAGAAAGGGGGATAAGTGCATGTAACAGCTGATGTATTATGTTTTCCCAAACAGAACTACATGCATTTTAATTGTATGCTGCTGAGACTAAATGCATTTTGTTGTATGCTGTTGATACCCAATACTCTAACTCTGTAGACAGTAATTTTTTTCTGGTAGGTAATATTGAAGATTGTCTTGCTGAAGGGTAATAATTGCTGCATTTGTTCTTTAATGTTTTTTTGCTACGTATTGCCTACTGCTGACTCCTGCTTAAACTGCTTTTTCCTTCTCCCTATTATATTTCCTATAATTTCCCACATATCCTTCCCCCTTCTCCCCATGTTGTTCTCTAATCTGTATGCTAATTCATCCTAATTGGACCTTCACAGATTATAACCTTCTCATCTGTTCTTACTTTTTTCCTATTTTTCCTTATTTTTGACTGACTTTCTGTGGCTTCCAGTTTTTACTTCATATTTTATTTTTGGCTGGAATTGGTGTGTTTCATGTTTGGTACTGACTTTTTTTTCCTAGGTTAAAGACCCTCTCAGATCTATTGGCACCAACTGCTTCATTACTACTGGCCACAAGTAAAGGACACTATCCAAGTCGTGCACCCCAGCAAACAGCTACAGCTCACGGGCTACTATTGTATGTTTAAGGTCTTTTGCTACCTTAGTGCTTATGTTCCATACCTCTTCATAGCTGTATCACACATCACCACTACCCTGCTACTCCCCACTACATCCTCTCCCTCCTTGCTCTAGCTATTAGATCTGGACATTCCTCCTTACACTAGTTTACTCTGTTTCTTCTCTCACCTCTACCATCCTTCCAGCTATAGTTATTAAACTACAGTGTCTACTGTATAGTAACTTTCACCCCACTTTTTTGGCCCTGCATACCTCTACATAGTATTTTTACTTATCTGTTGTGTTTCCTCTCTTATATTTCAACTTCTCATCCTGACTAATAATATCATGAAATCCTATTAACAAGTCTTTCCTCTAGATAAAACAAACAGCATAGTGCACATCCTCCTTCAGAGTCCATGTGAAAGGTTTTCTAATAAGCAGCGTTCTACTTACTGATTGTTTTCTACACTTTAGGCCAGTATCCAAGTCTGGCTCATCCCTGCTCTGTTCGGGCTCACTCCACTCTCCTACCGCACCCCCAATTTCCACCCCCACTTCAACTACATTTATTTCAACCAAACCACACCCACCACACCTAATTATCCAATCACCAGCCCTACTGCTTAACAAGACACATACAACACTCTACCTAATTAACCTTCCATTAAACCTCTAACTCACTCCTCCCTCCACTTGCACCAGCGTATCACCACCCAGCTTAACTTAATCCAATCATATCACAAACCCACTAATACTAATTCTAACCAAACCAGTACAACCAATACTCTCTGTCCTACAGTGTTACAGTTACACTCTTTTATCCTCTTTTCACTAATCATAGCCCTTCACCTGACCTCCTGTCACAATCAGCTAATCACTAAAATGTCCTGTCATACCCACCCTTTTTTCTGTTTTCCCCACACCACATACACAAAACTTCCCATATCACCATATCTCTTCAAAAGCACTAATATAGAACTTTTTATAAACCGATGTGTACAACAACCAACTACTCCCTATCTAACTCACAAATAGTTCTGACTAACACCCAAACTGCTACACACATTCCTACATAAATTCTCTCTCCTCAAACAAAGCAGTGACATCCACCATAACCCAGGTCCTAAACCAACTCATCAAACAACCAACACATCACCTAGCATCCACTCCCAGATTTTCACAAATCTATCACATAATAGCTCTGATCTTCTACTTGTCAGTATAAATCTGAGGAGCCTCACAAAAATTTTTTTTCTTTCTTTTGACATTTGTTGACTAGGTTAGTCCGACTGGGCAAATGCCCTTTTTCAGTGGAGGCCCGAGGAGAAAAGCTCCAGTAGATACTTCCATGTTATACTTAACTTCTTTTTGTCATATTATAACAGTAATCGCATACAGTTACATCTGATACATGAACAGTATAATAGTAATCACATACAGTTGCATCCTATACATAAACACTATACAATTATATATATATATATATATATATATATATATATATATATATATGTATATATAAAATGAAGTCAGATAAGGATAAAATATAACATCACTTCAGGGTCAGAGATTATGTAATGTAGCCTATTTTTTTGGAATAGGCACAGGATTAAAATAATGTTAGGTAACAGGTGGGGAGGAAAAGAGTAAGAAGAAGGAGGGAGTAGTTGCAGCAGAGGGAGAGGTAGTTTAAGTTGGGTCAGTGCAAGAGCAAGTCCAAGAGTTTAATAGGTTGCCTTTTAATGTTTTTTTGAAACAGTTAGTGTTAGCAATCACTGTTAAATCTTGGGGCAGTTTATTCCATACATTGGCAACTGAGTAATTGTAGAGTAGTTTACCAATATTTTTTGGGGATTTGTAAATTTCCAGGAGGTGTTGTTCAGAGCTATGGAGTGTACAGTTAGGAGTGTAGAGAGAGATGAGAGTTTAGAGAGCAGAATAGGAGTTGAGTTGGTTTATGATAGAGTGAGTCAGATGTAGCTGAGACAGAAGGAGGAGTTGGTGAATTCTAGCCACTGTAGGTTTTTTAGAGGGTCTACTTTAGAACGAAGAAAATGCAAAATGTCAAGCGCTCACATGAGCGAAAAATCAGGAATTCTATATTGATATTTTTGGGATCCCAGTACAGTGAAGATCGGAATATTTGATGTTAAGTTGTCTATCTCGCCTTAGTTCTTGCTGGTTGGGATCAGAGCTGATCCTTGGCTCCGACTTGGCCATCTTCAATAGCTCGAGAGCTGTTTACTGGCTTGAGGCTACCCCTTATCCCATGATGCCTAGCGCTAGCTACCCAGATCTCATTTTCCGCTTCAGCTGCGAGGTGTGGTTCTTACTGGCTCAGGCTCTTATAAGTTTCTTATTTAACTATTTCTAGTTAAATTAGTCTTTTTTCTGGGATTTTTAGAGAGTTCTCCCCCTCCCCTACCCCCCCATCCCTTCTTGTAGGTTGCAGTTAGTTTAGTCCTTTCTTTCTTTCTTATTGTTAGGTAGCCGTTTAAGTTGGAGGCTTCCTAGTTAAAAAAAGAAAAAAAAAAAACATCTTTAGCTGTAGTTTACTGTGTGTTTTTTGCTTTTGTTATTAGTGTTGTGGTGTTCTGTTATCACCGTTCGGCCTTTTGGCCAAAAATTTGTAGTGTCTTACGGTTATTTTGTTGGGTATGTCTAAAGAATCCAAAGTGTCTGGATTCAAGAAGTGTGACTCATGCTGTCAGAAAATGTCTCTGACAGATGGTCACACTTCTTGCGTCTATTGCTTAGGCGCAGTGCACCTGCAGGACTCTTGTTCCATATGCCATGCATTCAGTCCAAGAGTTCTGCAGGAGTGCAAGAATAAACTTATTCTGAGGGGTCTTCTCAAGCCCCAGGATTCACCGGCCAAGGCTCAGCCTGTGAAATCCCCAAAACCGACCAAATTGTCGGCTCCAAGCTCGGAGCCGTCATTGGTTCAAACTTTACCGACTACTTCGGTTCCGACCGGAACTGAGGAGACTATCTGTCCGTCAGCTCCATCAGTGTCCGCGGAGCTACAAGAGGCTGAGGTCCCCTTCATTAGAATCTATACATTCGGCTCCTCGGTCTCCCCTGCTCCAAACTGAGCGCAGTCACAGATCCTCCCACTCCTCTCGGTCCTCTAGGCTCTCGGATCATGACATGGAGAGAGTGGTCAGTAGGTTACTGAAGTCGCAGGCACTTGCCAAGATGTTGTCCAGCCCTCCTCAACAGGTGTCTGCTCCGTCCACTGCTATCGATATTCCTCCTCCGACTCCGTTGAGCTCGGTGCCAAAGTTCATTGGGGTTTGAGTCATGGAACTGTCGGTTCTGATAACTATCCCTCCTTCAGTTCCGTCGTCGGCTCCGATTCCCTCGATGGTGCCGTCTGTCGAGAGATCTGGGCGCCGAGGCTCCCTCGTCGGCTCCAAGGGCGCAAGTGCCATCGGACCCTTGTCCGACCCCGTTCTCCCTCTCGGAGCTTCGGCGCAGGTGAGCTTGGCTCCTACATCAGCCTCGGTGCGGAGAAGGATTCTGATTTCCTCGGAACCGGAGCCTTCTCTGCATCGTGGCAGGGACGCCTTCGATGTCATGAGGAGTGTTCTGGCCACTGAGTCAGCTCCACATTCGACCCCATCGGCTCCGTCCCCTGTAGTGACTGTGTTAACCTCTGTTCCTCCTACAGACCCCAAGCGTGGGGAACCGGTGCTCCAGGGCACCCCATTGGGTGCTTCCCCTTCTTCCGAGGCCTCCCCTGATCATTCAGAGGAACCCCCTCAGAAGAAGAAGTGCAAGAGGAAGCACGTTGACTCCCCTGAGTCTGTCACTCCTGATACAGACTTAGATGAATCGGAAGGATCCCCGAGATCCCCCTCTGAAGATGTTTCCTTCTCGGACATCCTAGAAATGCTTAAGCAGAGGGGGAACTGGACTCCCCTAGCCCCTACCGAGGATGAGTCTGTATTCCTGGATGCCTTCGGTTCCCGACCTTCCACCTCCTGGGTTTCTCTGCCTTTCAATCCACTCATGTCAGTGGTGGCTCGAAAGGCTTGGTCAGCTCCAGATAAGTGGAACCAACCCCGAGGAGACCCGGCAAGTTTATCACTGCACCCGTTGATAAGCAGTTCCTTACTAAAGGTGTTCCTGTGGATGCCATGATGGTAGCAGCAGCCACTAAGAAAGATTTAGCGGAAACTTCTGCGTCTGTCCATCCTCCTAACAAGGAGACCAGGACTATGGATAGATTTGGGAAGCGAATGTTTGCTTCAGCGACCTTTTCTCTATGAGGTCACTGAATTACTTATGCCATTTTACCCGGCTTCAGAGGGATCTCCTTAAAGAGCTCGGAGATACCCTTCAGGATCCATCAGCTGAAGGGGCTCAAGCTAAAGTGGTTTCTCAGCTGGCAACCCTTAATTCTGTAGTCAACTCCTCCATGAGGCTCATTTCCTATGCAGCCGATGGTGCGAGTAGAGCCGCAGGTACAGGCGTGGCCCTTAGGAGACACGCATGGATGCGGCTGTGTAATTTTGCAGAACCCTTTAGAGCGTCATTCACCAACACCCCCTTTGATGGTTCCTTTCTCTTTGAACCACAGATGAAAGGCACTCTCACTAGGTGTGAACAAGAAGGCAAGACTCTCTCTGCTGTGGGAGTCTGTTTTTCCACTCCTTCCAGACCATACCCCAAATGTCAGAAGAGTGGTAAAATGTGGTTTCAGAAATCCCAGGGAGCCTCGCCTGACACACGTAGTGATTTTTCCTCCAGGGACAGAGGAGGAAACAACAACAACAGACGCCGCCCTCATGGCAGAGGGGGTCAGCAGAACCGGGGCAGCAGAGAATCCTTCTCTGAGAAGCCCTTCCAGCATCCCTGAAGTGTTGCCCGGCTGCCCGCCTCTGGAGGCAGTCGGGGCAAGACTTTCACTGTACCCAAAAGCCTGGCAAAATATAATGCGTACAGTCAATCATATCCGGAGGTTACAAAATTCCCTTCTCTCAACCCCCCTTACTGTTCAAGCAAATCCCTTCCAGATGTTCCACCCAATCTGAGGGACCAAGCAGTCGTAGAAGTTTCAAGACTGCTAGAAAAAAAAGAGTCATCCAGGAAGTCCCGGCAGACCAACACGGATCCAGAACTTACTCAAAGTTCTTTTTGGTACCAGAAAAGAAAGGGGACTGGAGACCGATTCTGGATCTCAGCAGACTAAACAAGTCTGTTCAAAGAACAAAGTTTTGGATGGTCATGCTACAGTCCATTCTACCCTTTCTGGGTCAGGACAATTGGATGTGCTCCATAGATCTTCAGGATGCATACTACCACATCAAAATGGACAGGTGCTCCAGGAGATTCCTTCGCTTCCAGCTGGGAGCCAGTCATTACCAGTTCAGAGCTCTGCCCTTTGGTCTCACCACAGCCCCCAGGGTGTTCACCAAATGTATGGCAGTGGTCACGGCTCACCTGAGACATTGAGGATTCCAGGTGTTTCCATATCTAGACGACTGGCTCCTTACTGCTACTACCAGGCATCACCTTCTACAAGCCAGGGACTACGCAATCACATTTTGTTCCCAGCTAGGCATTACAGTAAACTTCGAAAAATCTGCCTTGTTGCCCTGTCACTCTATTACCTGTATAGGAGCAGACCTAGACACAAGGAGTATGTCCGCAAGGCTACCAGCAGACAGAGTGACCACAATTCGACAGCAAGTACAAATTCTAATGCAGTGCAAAAGGGTCCAAGTCAGGTTGGTTCTTCTAACTCTGGGTTCCATGGCAGCGGCAATCCTTTTAGTCCCTCTGGCCCGCTTTCACATGAGAATTCTTCAGTGGCTTCTGTTCAAACAGTGTTTTTTTCAACAGCTGCCCATATCTCACATGATCATGATTACAGATACTTGCAAAAGGCACCTTTCCTGGTGGATGGTCTCCCCACTAGTCTCTCAGGGCAGACCATTCATTCAGCCCCCTCCGGTTGCCACAGTGACCACAGATGCCTCCCTGATAGGGTGGGGGGGGGCATTATCAGGGCAGGACAGTCCAAGGCACTTGGCAGCCTCACGAGTACCATCTGCATATAAACGTCCTAGAAATGAGAGCCGTGCTCCTAGCGTTGCAAGCTCTTCAGGAATCTTTCCCTTCTGGGACCTTTGCAATTCAAACAGACAACATGTCACTGGTTTGGTACATCAACAAACAGGGCTGAACCAGGTCCTACCCCCTATGCCGAGAAGCACTCAGACTCTGGCAGCGGGCGATCTCCTCCCAACGATTTCTGATTGCGACGCACATCCCTGGAAGGTCCAATGTCATAGTGGACAGGCTCAGCAGAGCTATTCTCATGCCTCACGAGTGGTCTCTGATATTCTCATGCCTCACGAGTGGTCTCTGAATCAGGAAGTTGCGAATCTTATCTTTCGCAAATGGGGACAGCCTTGCTGCGACCTTTTTGCCGCCACCTTCAACAGCAAATGCAGCAACTACTTCTCCCTTCTTCCGCTTTCAGGTCACACACCCAGAGACGCTCTAGTCCACGTTTGGCCTCAGGGACTCCTTTATACCTTCCCTCCGTTTCCCCTGATACCGAAACTCATACAGAAAGCAATATTGTTGGGTTGCAAAATGATCCTCGTTGCCCCCTACTGGCCTCGACAGATATGGTTTCCGTTCCTGCGCCATTATCTTCTCGATCAGCCCTGGACTCTGGATCTGATTCCAGACTTGCTGATTCATCAGTCAGGCGGGCTGCATCAATTCCTCCAAACACTCCAGCTCACAGCTTAGTTGCTGCACTTCCAACCGTATCCAGGCTTCCCAACATTTCCCCGGCCGTACATGAAATTATTGTCTCTTCGCACAAGTCTGCCACTAGAAAGACTTATGCTAGCAAATGGAAACTTTTTCTTGTAGGGCAGAGGCTAGGAATATAGATCCCTTTTCAGCCCCAGTCCATGAAATCCTGGAGTTCCTAGCAGAAATTTTTCATTCTGGGTCCGCTTCTGCTACAATCAGGGTTCAATTAGCGGCCATTTCAAACTTTCATGTTGGTTTCTGTAATGCAAACATTATGTCTCATAAGCTATGTAAAGCTTTCCTAAGAGAAACTACCCTCCTTAGACCCCCAGTGAGCGATCACCCTCCTTCTTGGGACCTCAATGTGGTACTAACCTCCTTAATTTTGCCCCCTTTTGAACCTGCAGCGTCTTGCTCCATTAAGTTTCTATCTTGGAAAACTCTCTTTCTGGTAGCTATTACTTCAGCCAGACGCGTCTCTGAACTTCAGGCACTATGTGTCCGTCCTCCTTACTTAGTTTTTCATAAGGACAGGGTAACTCTGAGGACTAATCCTTCTTTCCTTCCGAAAGTCTGCTCAGAAAATAATTTAAACCAATCTATAGACCTTCCCGTGTTTTTTCCCAACCACACCAACAAGGCAGAATACAAATTACATCAGTTAGATGTTCATAGACAACTGCATTTTTACCTGCATAGGACAAAGGACATAAGGAAATTGGACCAACTATTCCTTTCCTATGCTTTGGGCAAACAAGGTCATCCAGTCTCCAAAGTGACCTTATCCAGGTGGTTGTCTCACATTATTACTTTCATTTATCAATTGCGAAACAAAGAAAAGGTCATTCCACTAGGGCTTTGGCCACCTCTGTAGCCTTTCAATCTAGATTACCCATGGATTCTATCTGTGCAGCTGCTACGTGGGCAAATCCTCATACCTTTATTTCTCATTACAAGCTAGATATGGTCTCCAGGAGCAGAGCTGACTTTGGTTCCACTGTTCTGAAGAGTCTGTTCCAGTGAGCCGCCCAGGATTGTAGGTGATAGGGACGCTGTCCCAACTAGCAAGAACGAAGGCGAGATAGACAACTTAACATAAAGAAGTTATGTACCTACCATAATGTTCCATGTTAGTTGTCTTCATCTCGCCTTCTTTCTTGCGTCCCACCCTCCGTCCCCCTGTCCTATTGGATTGAGAGGAGTTTTGGTTTCACTGGCTGAGTGTTCTCTGGTTTGTTTCTTCTACTGACTTAGAGAGTATGACAGGTATGCTCAACCTGTTTGTTGGACAGGTTGATTCTCTGGCCATGTTTGGGGTTAGCTATTACAAATGAGATCTGGGTAGCTAGCGCCAGGCATCATGGGATAAGGGGTAGCCTCGAGCCAGTAAACAGCTCTCGAGCTATTGAAGATGGCCGAGTCTAAGCCGAGGATCAGTTCCGATCCCAACCAGCAAGAAAGAAGGCGAGATGAAGACAACTAACATGGAACGTTATGGTAGGTACATAACTTCTTTTTCTTTCCTCACTGTAGTGCGATCTCAGAGTAGGAATATATATTTAGCGGGGGCATAGAGATTTCGAGTTCCTGATTATTTGCTCATATGAGCGTTCGATATTTTGATTTTTTCATTGTTCTGACGTAGACCCTTTTTAGAGATAAGCAATGGTGTGAGTGATAGGGTTGATTTTTGGTAAATCTAGCGATTTTATTGCATGCGAGTTCTAGCTTAGTCAAAAGATTAGTTTGCAGGTTTGTAAGAATACAGTGGGTAGTAGGCTTGTACAAGAGAGAGTTTACATTCATTTGTGAAGAAGTTTTTGTTTCTGTAGAGCAGGCCAAGTTGTTGATGAGTCTTTTTAATGCAGTGTTGGGCATGAAGATCGAATTTTAGTTGGTCATCTATTGTAACCCCTAATAGTTTAGTGTGGGATTCAACCTTGATAGTTGTGTTGCTGAGGGAGGAAATGATGAAGGTAGCTTTGAGGTGTTGGACAGATTTAGGAAGAAGAGAAGTTTATTTTTCTTAGTGTTGAGTAGGGGCTGGTTGGATGTTAGCCATTTTTCAACTGAGTGGAGAGATTCTTGAGTAAGGGTGAGGAGGTGAGAGAGATTGTCAGAGGAGGAAATTATTGTAGACTCATCAGCATACTGTATTAATAAGCAGTAAGGACAGGAAGTGTAGAGGTTGTTAGTGAAAATGTTAAATAGTAGGGGTCCAAGAATGGAGCCTTGGGAAACCCCAGTATGGACCGGAAGGAAGGGGGATGATGTGGAGAGGCATTTTACAAACTGTAGTCTGTTAGAGGGGTAGCTAGCAAGCCAGCAGAGAGCAGAGTTGGAGAGATTAAGGCTAGAAAGTTAAGATATAAGAAGGTTGTGGGACACTGTGTCAGAGACCTTTGAGAAGTCTAGGAATAGGCAGGAGACTTATTTATTGTCTCAAGACACAGAGATAACCTGTGTGAAAGCTATTAGTGCTGTTGGATGTATTATGGTTAGGGCGAAAGCCATGTTGGGTAGAGGTTAGGAGATTTTCTTGTAGATGTTCTAGGAGCTGTTTATGATTGCATTTCCAAGAATCTTTCATAGGGGAGACAGAATGGTTTTAGGCCTGAAATTTGAGTGGTCAGTGGAGTTTTGTCCTTTGTGTAATGGTATAACATAGAATTTCTTGCAGATATCGGGAACAATAATTTCTTGGCTAGTTCTGTTGATAAATATGGAGATGGGATTTGCAAAGGATTTTTCAGCTAGTTTAAGGAAAAGAGGTGGTAAGGTATCGGCAGAAGGGGAGCATGTTTTCAGTTTGCTGAAAAGTACTCTGATATAAGTAGTGAGGACAAGCTTAAGAAAGAAGGAGGTTGTGTGGGTGGATGGAGAGCGAGAGCTAGAGGGGTACGTACTTGTGTCTTTTTTAGTTGGCTTCTGAATGGAGTTAATGAAGAAGAAGTTAAGAAGTGCAGCAATGTCTAAGGCAGAGCTATTAGAGGAATGTGATGGTGCAGAGGGCCAACCTGGGTGTAGAAGCTTGTTTATTGTATTCCAGAATTTTTTTGGGTTGGAGTGGGGGTTATTTTGTTGTTGAGGTAACTAGTGTCTTGAGTTATCCAAGGTGCAAAGTTGGATTTTATTCTGATTTTCCTGATGGGGGCTAGGGAGTTTAGTGTGTTTAGGAAGATGCTGTTGAATTTTAGAACAGCTTCTTCTAAGGAGAGATCATAGAGGAAGGACCAGTTAATCGAGGAGAGTATATGGCTGGAATTGTCTTGGTTGAAGTTAGAACGTTTGCAACAGTCTTTCTAACAATGGAATTTGAATAATTGGAGGGTGTGTCTTTGAATATAGGTTGTAAGGTGTCATTTAGGGTATCAGGCAGCGTGATGAGGTTGTTAGTATAGGATAGGGTTGGAAGTGAGGATCCAGTCAAGTGTAGAGTTGATATTAGTGTATTTATTCAGATGAGTGGGGGAACTGATTAGTTGGGAGAAGCCATAGAGGTTTATACTTGCATTAGGAGAGTCTGAGGTTAGAGAATTCCAATCACTGTGGACCTTGCCCAGTGTAATAACTTCATAGAAGATAGTTTGTGAGATCCAGGAAAGAAAGTGTTCGAGGGTAGGAGTGTTTCCCGGAGGAATATAGATAGTATCAATTTTTTTTTTTTTTTTTTTGATTATTGAATTTGCAGTTTGCCATGAGGACTTCAGCAGGGTGGAAATCAGGTGGGGAGAGAGACAGAGGATAGAGGGAGAGTTGTGAGTACAGTATTGCTATACCTCCACTTTTTTTCTTGAGTCTATCCTGGCAGATGATACTGTCAGATATGTGGGGTTTTAGACAGGTTTCAGAGAGGGTCAGAATGTTGGGGGTGTGTAGAGATATCCAGGAATGTAGTTCAGTGACTTTGTTTAGAATACTTTGAATGCTGAGAGATAGTATAGTTAAGTTTCTGTTAGATGTGGAAGAGTAAGTCTGAGAAGAGGAAACCGGGTGGAGGTTGAGTAGGTAGAGAGGAGCCGGTGATTGGTCCTGGGTTTGGGGTGATCACCTGAGAGTGTTAATTTATTGGTGAATATTTGAGGTTAACAGAGATATATTTGGGCTTTATTTTGGGAGATAGTGAGAGCTGTTGAAATAGTTCTGTTTTGTGAAGGTGGCTGTCGTGGTTGAATAGTGTTGGGGCAGTACGGAATGTATAAGTAGTTGGGAGATGAGTTTATAGTAGGTGAGAGTAGGGGCAGGGTTATTGAATGTTAGGGTGTGATGATAGAAGGTAGAGGTAAAGAGAAGGAAAAGCAGAGTCATAGTGAGGAGAAGATGTATCAAGTTATGCGATAGGGTAAAGGCAAAAGGAGAGATAATTTGGGAGAGTAGTGCAGTAAGGTGGGAGGCTTTATAATACTGTAGGAAGAATAGAGTTAGGGAGGTAGGGTTAGACCTATCATTAGGAGGAGTTCCTATCTAAAAAGGAAGTGAGACTTGATGGGAGGGTTTATGAGGTAGTTGGAGTGTCAAGAGGGAGTAGTTTGGATGGATAGAGTAGACGTTTAGAGTACGTGGGAGTGGGTGGGAATGAGGGTAGTGTAGGAGGGAGGAGTGAGCCCAGGTGAATGCAGGTGCCAACGGAGTGGGTTGAGCCTGAATTCTGCTTGCAGAAAGAGAAGGAAAGTAAAATTATCTAAATTTTGACCTGCGAGTTTAGAAGATTCGTTAAGGTAGAAGTTTCTGTAAGGTAAGAAATAGACATAAACTATGTATTTTTGTAGAGGTAATGAATTGTAAATGGTTCAGTGAGCTTACAGGAGCATTAAGTGAGGAGTATTATTACCGGTAGCTTTAATATGCAGCCTGGAGAGGAAATAGAGGATTGGGGGGGGTGGATACCAGAGGCGTCCCAGTGATGTTCTGCAGTCTTTTTTTGCTTAGGAAACACACAGTTGAGATTAAGTCAAAAAGACATACAATTAATTTAAAAGGCAGGATATTGTGAAGGTGCTGTGGTGTACTTCAGTTCAGAGTTGCAGCTTCACTCAGTTTATCAAGAAGTTTGCAGATATATCTAGTATTTTCTGGCTTGAGGCAATTCATTTAAAAGGCAGCAACAGAATATTGCCGAGGTGCCATGGTGTACTTCAGGAGTGGCAGCTTCAATCAGTTTATCAGGGGGTTCACAGCTATATATAGTTTTTTCTGGCTTGAGACAATTAATGTATAAGGTAGCAGCAGGATATTGCCGAGATACCACAAAATACATGAATTTCATGCTTTCTTCTCCCTATACTGCCCTGACATAGCAGTGATAACTGAAACTTGACTAAAACCTCACATAACTGACAATGCAATTCTAACCCCAGGTTATAACATGCTCAAATGCTGTGGTGGTATAGCTGTAATCTATAAAAATATAGTGAAGGCTGAACACATAGAACTAAATCCGCCAGAACTCAGTGATGCTGAAATATTATTTATCTGTCTCAAAATTAATCCCCAAAAATATATAATCATATCAATCTACATCCCACTCCACAACAACCTTTCCATAACTGAAGCCTTTCTTCATTAGTCTTCCTCTGTTTAATCAGGGAAACCATAATAATGGGAGACTTTGATATGGACCGACTCACCTGTGCCTCCAACAACCCCCTCTAACTTTATAAACCTATATGGTTACACCAAAGTTATGCACTCCTCAACCAGAATAGATAAAAACAGTAAAAGGCACTTGACTGGACCTTAACCAACAAACTGCCACTAGGAATATCTATTGAGTTGCCTCCCTGACAGCCTCAGCAATCATCATCCTACCTATCTTCTTAAGCAAAGTGTATACCCCCCAAAAAATGCCACATATAAACAAATTTGCAACAAAAAACATTTTTCACCTAATATTTTCATATCACTCCTTCAGCACTGTGACTGGACTACCTTAAAGTATCTGCAACTTGATTCTGCCGTACAATATCTTAATACCAAATTCTTAAACATACTAAACAGTCTAGCATTCTCCTGGAATATACAAGTAAAATCTACCTATGCACCATGGTTATCTAAAGATACCAAAGCATTACTCAAGCTGAGAGACAAAGCTTGACACAATTTCAGATAAACAAAAGTCAGGCCAAATAGACCACTATTGCTAACTAAGAAATAATTCCAAAAATACAAATCAAGCATGATTTAAAAAATATATATTATACTATGACCCATCAAAAAACATCAAAATAACCCAGAAAAATTCTGGAGTCCTATAAAACAACTTTTTCGACCTGGCCAGTCATCACTTCCAACCCCCACCACCATGAATACTACTTATAGCATAGCTGCCCAGTGTAATACATATTTTACCAACTCAATACTGTCATTAATCAAAAATAAAAACAATACTCCCCTGTCCACTCCCACAACAGCTGAAGGAATGTCTAATTATTTCATCCTAAAACCTGTTCAAACCAGCACAATAAAAAAATACTCAATAAACAGAAGCCCACATCTCTAGCAACAGATAAACTCCCAACCAAATATCTCAAATTAGCAGCCAATGCTATCACTTAACCCTGTCTCTCTTTTGATCAACTGGCCCATCTCAGAGCAATATATTCCCAAGCTCTGGAAAATCTCTTGTATCACTCCTCTTCACAGAGCCTCAACATACTGACCAGTAGCCATACTATCCCCACTTTTGAAAATTCTAAAAAAATGTATCCACACTCAACTCATGAATTGCCTTGTAAGTATGAACCTATTTACTGTCTCCCAACATTTCTTCAGAGCCAGTCACAATACCAAAACCGCCATTATAAGCTTCACCAACACAATCAACCAACTAAAAAATAATGGACAACTAGTTTCCTCCATCTTCCTAGATATGTCCAAGGCATTCGATATAGTTTCCCATCAATGAACTCAGTTCGCTAAACCTAAACCAAACCACTGTCTCTTGGTTTCACATTTACGTATTCAGCTAACAACAAGCAATCAGATGGCAAGGTGATCTGTCCTCCCTGTTACCTGTCACAGCAGGCATCCCACAAGGTTCAATTCCAAGGCCTCTCCTCACTACTATTATCACCAACAAACTTTACTTCACCACTGAGGTAGCCACTATCATTCAATACGCAGATGACTACACACTCATCTGTGCTGCACCCTCCCTTCCACAGCTCAAAAAAAATGACCCAACAATACTTCTCAGCCATAGAATCTTGGCTATCGAACTATCGACTTATTCTCAACCCCAATAAAACTAAATTAATATTCTTTTCCAATAACAAATCACCTGACCTTATGTCCTTCTTCCTCATCCATTCAGCAAACGACACAAAAATTGAACTTGTCTCTCACATTGAACTGCTTGGAGTCACCATTGACAACAGCTTGAGATTTGATAAACACTTAGCATTAGTCAAACAAAAAAAGACCCATATAAAGTTTGTATCTCTCTACAGAGTCAAGTCATATCACACTAGCTCCACCAAGCAAGCTTTCACCAGGGCCCACCTACTATCTAACCTAATAAACGCCTTTCCCATCTACACCAACCTTAAGAAAACTGACCTAGCTAAACACAAAGCCTGTTGTAACAAAGTTGCCAGATTTCCACAAACTCACCACATAGATCCCACCACTGTGCAGCTCTTCACCAACTAAACTGGCTAGAGCTACTCAACCTCCTATCCCTCAATCAGCTCATGACCGCCGATACCTTAATATACCAACCGGACAACTGCCCAACACTTCAAAATCTACTAGAACTCTATTCCAATAAAATAACCCTAAAGTCTTCCAATAAATTCCTGTTAAAAGTCACAAAATCTAACAACACTTTTGGTGATTCTCTAATCATACATCCAGGGACTGGAAGGCCATCCTTTAACATGTCTGAAATACCACCAACCCGTCAAACTTTAAACAACTTCTCAGGGCACACTTAACTAACAACTGGCTCTACTCATGCACAGCCCTGGCTAATGCATCCCTCTTTCCCTAACTCTCGCATTCCTATGTAGACACCATTCTCCCCTTCATTCTGTCACTCTTCATCTCTTTTACTGTATCTTCACCATATTTTCTACTAAATGTTTCTCTCTCTTTAATCTCTCATACTCCTTTGTAAAAACATTTCTCCCCTCTTCTCATTATCTCCCACGTCATCTCTTTAACCCCTCCAAGTTTATCCTTTTCAGCCTCTCTGGCACTATATCTTGTACTCATTGTCCACTGTAGAAAAGCTTATTCCCCAATTAGCATCTGATGCATTTTTTTGTCTATATTGTATTCTTTTATTTTATACACATTAGTTTACCTTGTATTCTGTTATTCTGTAGATATTACTGTTTACTCTGTAACTAATGTCTAACTAATATGTAAGTGTATGTATATGTAAAATATGTAATATGATCTGCATTTTTTTTCAGTTTATAAACCCAAAAGCAATACTGGCAAACTACTTTACAAACACTGCGTCTCACTAAATTGGAACAAACACTCCTCTCCATATTAGATCCAACCTCTCATTTCCTGTTTTAAAAAGGAGCTGAAATCCCACCTACTAAACTTGAAGTTATGCCGTTGCATTGACCACACGTAGTCTTAGTCTCTCCCACTGTATAACCTGTTGCATCTCCTAACTTTCTTTCTTTGTTAGTAACTTCTGCTTAAACTAATCTCCTAAACCCTCAGCTCTACTACTACTACTGTAGCCCCCTCCCATTCTCCACACTATCCCCCCCACTTCCTATCAATGTCTATACATTATCCTTCTTTTGAACAATGATTATCTTTTTGTTTTTACTCTCATATGTAGTAAATTTTAGTCCACTACTGTCAGTGCAACACTTAATGTTCATAATTTTTTTTCTTCTTTTGTTTTTCTCTTAATAATTAATTTCGTATTTGCAGTGTTGTTTTTAATGGTTTTTGTCCTGTATGCTTATCTTTGCTGGGGCTCTTTCCCCTTGGGTCTCCACTGAAAATGGGTTACTTACTGTCAATGCAATGTAAATAGTTAATAACCTTTTCTTTTTTACAATTATTTTGTATTGTGATTGTTATTTAATATTTGTATATTGTCACTTTACTTTTACTTTTGTTTGCTGGGGCTTTTCCCCTCGGGTCTCCACTGAAAATGGGTTTGTTTGCAAACTCAGTTGGACTAACCCGGTTAACAAATGTGAAATAAATAAATAATCAAGTGTGTGCTTGTTAAATTGTACTTTGGAACTTTTCTCTCCTGGCTACTAGCCCAGTGGGACCCTCTCAGTAAACAAATATAAAATAAGTAAATATGCAAAAGAGGTGTTATGAACTCCTCCAGATGGAGTCTCCGTAGCCTTCTGCTGTACCTCCAGTCTTGGCTGTTCTTTTAGATACCTTTTCAGCAGCCTCTGTGGCCCCCGATTCTCAACCTCCAGCCCCTAAGAAACCTTATAGGTTTTATAAGGTGCCTGATGATTGTAAGTTCTTGTACAAACGTCCTTCTAAATTTTTGCCATGCTAGACTACTTCCATCAGACAAGAACAGTAGAGCTATGGCACATTTAAGCAAAAAGGTATATACTGCTGCCATTCTCTAGCTTTTTGGGATATTAATTACCAGACGCGTATGGCCAGGTATAGCCCTTCTTTCTCAAGCTTTTCAGGCAGTCTCTGACCTCCCAGATTAAGAAGAGAGGGTCTCGGCCCTTTTTCTACTGGTTCTACCTCTCAAGTGCCTTGCCACTCTAATAAATGTAGTTATTGTGCAGCTGATGCTTTCTCTAGGGCTGCTCCATTTGGCTCTGTTTTGGGATGTTACTCTTAACTTTGCCTGCAGCTGTTAGCTGATGATATTAAGGCTAAATTGTTGGGTACCCATCTTCATAAGTACTGCTGAGCTTTTTAAATCCCTCCAGGTTAAAGCAAGGTCTTGTAGGAATTGAAGCATATTTTTGTGTCTCCTGTCCGTAAGTTCCATTGGAATTATCCATCCAAATATGCTTTTGTATACAGATAGCCTTGCTCTCCTCCTAAAGATAAGAAGGGTTCTAGGTGTGTACACCCTGCTAAGTGTACTTAGTGAGACTTGTACTTCTCGAAAGCCTCCTTTTCAAGACAGAACAGGTTCTGACTGTTTGCTTCCCCTTTCCATGGGCCAGGTTCCTTTATCCCTTCTTACATTCCATCAGGCTTTATACATTCCATCAGGGTAAAACTTGAGTGCAGACAAGCTAAGCAAGGCCAGGACAGATACTCACGAATGGAAACTTCACCCTGATGTTTTGAAAGATTTGATCCAACCATGGGGAGCACTATAAGTAGATCCCTTGCAGACAGGCATGGAAGACAGGTGTCTTCTCATTTCCATGAACAGGAATGATCTTGTACGCTTTTCTACCCTTTCCACTGATATCTAGGGTTCCTCTAAAAATCCAGAAGAACTGTCCAAAAATTGTGGTGGTGACTTTCTTTTGGACAGGCAACAGTGGTTCTACCGTTTCAGTTTGGCCAAGGGCAATTACTGCAGGGTTCCTCGCATACTGACTGTACTCATACAAGGCAACGGTTGTTTGATACACCCAAACCTGGTCCTCTTCAATTAATTGCCTGGATGACGGGATTTTGATAACTTTTAGGCCCCATTTTTCCTGAAGATTTGCAGCAGGTACTTGAGGAAGTGAGAAAAAAAGTCTTGCAAGGATATCATGTTTGTGCAAGTGGAAAATATTTTCTAGTAGGTTGCAGTTGAACAGGAATCTCTTCAGGCCCGGTTGCCTCTGGTTCTTGATTTTTTTAATGAGAGTTACTGCCCTCTGTCAAGGTGTATTTGCCTGTTGTTTTTTTCTTGTCTGCTCTTATATTCCCCTTTCTAACCATCCTCAAGTCAGACACGTTTTGGAAGTGGGGTGATACATGCCCGGCAACCTAAAGAAATATGAACTAGCCATTCATTTATGCCTAAAATTATCTCAGAGTTTACCTTGAACCAGACTAATTTCTCTGCCTTCTTTCCTGAACCCCAGGACAAGGGAGAGAAGATTATTTGCAGTGTGCATGTCCATAAATCATACTGTCTAGACAAAACTCATGCCTTCAAGAAAGCTGGCCAGCTGTTTGTCTGCAATGAAGGTAAGAGGAAAGTACAACCACTGTCAAAACAGATTATTTCCAGTTGGTTGTCTCATGCTATTTTTTTTTTTGTTATATTTTGTATAATAAAACCACTTCCAGGCAGGATTAAATCCCCATTCCACTAGTGCTTTGGCTTCTGTGGCTTTCTGGCAAGGAGTGGATTCTGTATTCTAGCGGCTGCTGTTTAGTCCTCTTTGCTTATTTTTGTAAAGCACTACAAATTAGATTCCTTTTCACTGTCCAGAACAGGCTTAGCTAGGACCATTCTCTGGGGGACTACCAGATTATTAGTTTTCTTTTCCTCCTCCCTTCTTCTAAGTAGCGGTAATCTACCCATGTAGCTTAGGCTACTGCAACAGTGATCTAATGTTGAACATAGTACAGTTGTGTAAGTAAACTTATTAATGTAGTAGTTATAATCTATAACTGATGCAGTAGCTGCCCATCCTTTTACCCCGTTATTTTGGTGTGATTTTTTTTTTTGTTTTGTTTTGATGTTCATAGTGTTTCACGGTTGCAGTCATTACTCTTGGGTTATCCTGTTGGCAGGCTACCCACAGTTGGCCTGAATTCCAAAGTCTAGGTTCGGCGTCGGTTGCTGTAGCCTCCTCCCTGACGTCAGTGCGCCAGGGGTATAAAAGATGCAGCCTACGCCATATTCTCCAGTCTTTCTTGCCGCACGGTGCCCGAAGCAAAAGAAGTTTGCAAGTGCCGGTCGGCCGACTCCTGAGATTTTCAAATATGAATTTCAGAACCGAAGTTTTCATTAAAGCCAAGTACCCTGTTGGGGAAACTTTTTTCTTGCTCCAGACCGATGTCAGAAAAAGTTAACAGTTGTATTTCTTGTGGGAAGCAAATACCTCATAAGGATTTTCACTCTTACTGTATTCCTTGCCTAGGCCCTGACCACAACTTTGCTAGTTGTCAGTTTTGTGCTAGATTTAACCAACGCACTATTAAGCGTTGGTTCGATTTCGCATTTCATTACTTTGGCCGAAGGTTTAATTATATAATGCCGTCGGAACAGCCAACGACCGGAGTTTACAAAAAACGCAAGGACAAGGAAAAGGATAGGCATCCGAGGCCTAAAACCGATGACGAGGCCTCCGTTGGGCCAGTCACCGGTTCTCAGTGAGGTGCTTTCGCAGCCCCTGGCGCCCACTACCTCAGAGCCACAGGCCGCTTCCGTCTCCCACGTGGAGCCGACTGGGCCTCTGGATAATCAAGGTATTGGACACTCGGAAATCATTCCCTCAGATGGATCCAGAGCCGCTGAGCAGGCATCGGCTTCTGAGGGTGTTTTCAGACCTACACAGTTATATGTTAAACCATCTTCAAAGAAAGACAAAGACTAAAGCAGCTCTAAAGACAAAGAAATAAATACTGCATTCTCCTACTCAGACTACCATGCCTAAAAAACAGATGCTTAAAATGGCCGAAGACCTAATTACTTTGATCAGGGGTTCCCATCCCCCTCTTGATAAGAGGCCTAGGCAAGAGACCGAATATGATTCTTCTGATCAGGTTTCTATTTACTCTGATTCCTCTTCTGAACAGGATTATTCTATGCCTCCCTATGAGGACTCTGATGCTGAAGAATCCATTCCTTCAGCCTCTCCTCCTGAGGATTATTCTTTTGGGGAAACCCTGCATACCATGAGGGAGCATTTCCACTGGGAGAGCCAGGATTACTCTGAATCCAAGAATAGGCTCAGAGACTTTCTGTTACTTCCACAGCACAGACCCCTTGCTATTCCACCTGTTCTAGATATTGTAGATGATGTATTTTCAGAGTCCGGCCTGTCCCCTGACTCTTTACCCCCTGCACCTGCTAAACCAGACAGATACTACAGGGTCCCGGATTTTCATAAATTTCTATATAAGAACCCCGCTGCTGACCCAGAAACTATATCTCAGGGTCCCAAAGGGGTCAAAGCTTCCACTGCAAAAAACCCTGTCCCCTCTGACAGGGATTCTAGGGCACTGGACAGATGGGGGAAAAAAGTTTACACTTCTGCTACCTTGGCTGTAAGGGCTTTGAATTGTCAATTTCATATGCTTAAATATCAGCAATACTTAATGTCACTGCTTAAACAGGAAATGTTGACAAATACTGAGTGTTCAGAGAACAAGGAATTGCAGGGTTTATTGCATGCAGCTGAATATGTGGGAAAGCATACTTTGCAATGTGGTTATGATTCACTGGAGACCTCTTGCAGGGCCGCTGTTACAGGTTCTGTTATTAGAAGGCATGCTTGGTTAAAGGAACAAAATCTGCCTGATTATGTTAAAGCAAAATTATTAGATGCCCCATTACATCATGATACTTTGTTTGGTGCTAAAGCAGAGGAGGTGTTGAAGAAAATGGAGGATAAAGCGAAATCCATGCAGACAGTTAAGGATTTCTTACAGGTACAGCCACCCAGGTTTAGCAGGAACTGGCCTTCTAAAAGTTGGTCCTTTCCAGTGTCAGACAAACCACAAAGAGGCAGATACAGACGTCCCAGAGGCAGATCTCAGCCCCAAGGCTTATACAGGCCTAAACAATGGGGTGCTCATACCTCCAAAAGCGGAGAAGACAAATCACAACCTTACAGGAAACAGTCACAATGACTTTCCTCTGCCAGATCCAATCACTTTCCTTTTGGCAGCCCCCTTAGGGGGAAAACTAGCACTTTTTTCATCAAATTGGCAAAAGGTTACCCAAGACAAATGGGTCTTGAACATAGTGTCCCAAGGCTACAGATTCCATTTTCACATCCTACCAAGGGCAAAAGGTATGCCAGACCTGCCACACAATCAATGGGCAGAGGCACAAAAACAAATTTCAGCCCTCATGGACATGAGGGCCATTCAACTAGTACCACAACAAGAGCAGGGGCAAGGATTTTATTCCAGACTTTTCTTAGTACCCAGAAAGGACAAAACCTGTAGACCAATACTGGACCTGTCTATTCTAAACACGTTTCTGGAGGTTCCAAAATTCAAGATGTTGACTCTACAGCAGCTACTGCCCATGCTGGGCAAGAAGGCTTGGCTGGTAACTTTGAACCTAAAAGAGGCATACCTGCATGTCCCAATCAGACAATCTTGCAGAAGATACCTCAGATTCATAGCTGGATCAATGCACTACCAATTCTCTGCACTGCCCTTTGGCTTATCTACTGCGCCCAGGGTCTTCACAAAATTCCTGGCACCAGTAATTGCATTCTGCAGACAAAGAGGAATTCAAATATACCCCTACTTGGACGACTGCCTTATTCAAGCAGAGAACAAAGACATTCTTCTACAGCACCTGGCGTTTGTAAAAAGATTACTAATTTGCCTAGGGTACACAGTAAACGAAAAGAAATCAAAACTAGTACCCTCTCAAGAGATAATATTCCTGGGTGCAAGCTTAAATGCAACTGCCCAGATGGCTTATCTCACGCCAGAGAAACAAAAGCAACTGACTTATTACTTCAAAAATGTGGCAACAAAAACTCAGTTTTCTGCAAGGAAAATCCTGCAGGCCTTGGGTTTCATGGCATCCTGCATTCTATTAATTCCATATGCCAGACTGCATATGAGGAAACTACAATGGTATCTAAAAAGTGTTTGGACTCAGCATTGCCACAGCCTGGAGACAGTAATTACCCTCATTCCCTGCCTGCAACAGGAGTTTCGATGGTGGACAGAGGCCTGTCACCACAACAAGGGTCTGCCATTCACTTTACCCACAGCCAGACAGACACTGACAACGGATGCATCATATTATGCCTGGGGGGCACATATGGCAGGAAAATGTATTCAGGGCACATGGCCTGCAAGCCAGATGCAGCTTCACATCAATCAAAAAGAGATGCTAGCTGTTCAGAATGCCCTGGCAGCTTTCAAGGATCTACTTCATCCAGGACAGCTACTGATAAAGACAGACAATACTACGGTCATGTGGTACATAAACAAGCAGGGAGGAACACATTCCTATCCCCTCTGCAAACAAGCAATGACCTTATGGGACACAGCATTGACTTATCAAGTTCATCTGCAAACACAATTCCTGCCAGGAAAAAACAATACTCTGGCAGACGAACTAAGCAGAAACCTCATGGATCCCCACGAGTGGAAACTGGATCCACAAGTCTTCAGCATGATAACAAGGAAATGGGGATGCCCAGACATAGATCTATTTGCCTCCCCTCACAACTGCCAATTACAGAGATTTTGCACAAGGATTTATCACAAACAAGCATGGAGAGTGGACGCCCTATCCTTCAGCTGGAAAGATCAAACAGTATATGCCTTTCCTCCACTGCCTCTCCTTCCCAGGGTACTCCTAAAGGTCAGACAAGAGAAGCCAAAAATGATACTGATTGTACCAGACTGGCCACGCCAGCACTGGTACCCAATCCTAAAGAGCTTGTCTCAAGGTCCAGCATGGATATTGCCTCAAACTTCTCACTTGCTGACCCAACAAAGCAATCCGATCCTGCACAGCCAACTCAGGACCTTAAATCTGGCAGCATGGCGGATACTGTAGCCATTCAGAACAATCCTATTTCTAAAGCTGTTATGGATGTTATATTGGAGGCCAGGAGGCCCAGTACCAGAAAATCTTATGCAGAAAAATGGAAGAGATTCTGTGCTTAGATCCAGGAACAAGGCATTGACACGTATGTACCAAATATCCCTCCGATTTTACAATACCTAACTGAGATGCTGGACAAAGGCCTTTCCTTCTCATCATTTAATTATCTAATGCCGTCGGAACAGCCAACGACCAGAGTTTACAAAAAATGCAGGGACAAGGAAAAGGATAGGCATCCGAGGTCTAAAACCGATGACGAGGCCTCCGTTGGGCCAGTCACCGGTTCTCAGTGAGGTGCTTTCGCAGCCCCTGGCGCCCACTACCTCAGAGCCACAGGCCGCTTCCGACTCCCACGTGGAGCCGACTGGGCCTCTGGATAATCAAGGTATTGGACACTCGGAAATCATTCCCTCAGATGGGTCCAGAGCCGCTGAGCAGACATCGGCTTCTGAGGGTGTTTTCAGACCTACACAGTTATATGTTAAACCATCTTCAGCTTCAAAGACAAAGACTAAAGCAGCTCTAAAGACAAAGAAATAAATACTGCATTCTCCTACTCAGACTACCATACCTAAAAAACAGATGCTTAAAATGGCCGAAGACCTAATTACTTTGATCAGGGGTTCCCATCCCCCTCTTGATAAGAGGCCTAGGCAAGAGACCAAATATATATAAGTGGGGTTCCCCCAAGGGTCCATCCTTGGTCCACCTCCATTCATTATTTTCATAAATGACCTTCATAAAGCCAGTAACCATGCCGCCATCATTCAGTATACAGATGACACCACACTCATCTGCTCTGCCAAGAGTCTAGAAAAACTGCAGCAGTTAATGCCAGAGCCTTTCCTCTGTCAGATATGTCTTTGCAACTCCTCTTAAACACCCCTCCCAAAAAATTAATATATCTTCTCACTCAAACCTTACAATGATCAAAAAAGACTCTTCTGTCCAACACTACAGTAAAAATAGTTCCGTATGCCAAGTTATTAGTCATCATTGATAAAAACATGAAATTTGATTATCATTTAAAACGGGTTGTAACCAAAAAAAAAAAAATCACCAAAAACTTGGCATCCTCCACATAAAACCCTACTTGACAGATGTAGCCAGAAAACATATAGCTTGTTTACTCACAACCCTTCTCTATGGATCTGTGGAGCTTCCATTCTTGTCAGTGTGCAGGTTAGTCTATCCCTCCAGCTTGAAGAGTGCTACAGCAACTAATTTTACATTCTTTTGTCATGACATTACAAATGAAACTGATTTTTCACTTTTGGGCAAGGCAAGTATTGTGGAACATCCTTTGCAGGAAGTACAATGCCCACAAAGTGTTAGCCAGTTAATGTCGTATTCATTTATCCTCAGGATACCTTGAGAAATAACAAGACTCCAATTGATTGTGACAGTTTAATGAGCATTTCTGAGAAAGTACCTGTATATGGTGTCATAGATATGTTTGTATGTATTTTGGGAGTTATTAGAATATTTCACCAACCAGAATAATATGGGGAAGTTCTGAAGATAATATCAAAATTGTGGGTTAGAGTGGTCTTTAGATAACAGTAAAAGTTAACTATAAATGGAGTGTGGCAGACGTAGAGGAGGATGCAGCTAAAAAGCTAAATCACTGTCTTGTTCTTCCTCCTTTGTTTTATACATTGTTGGGCTTCTACCCTGTTGCTCCTGTTCGTTGTTGGGTCTTGCATCCCCCTCCTTTCATCCCTTGTACCAACACCAATTTTTTGGGGACTGGGGCTGGTGTGGAACTTACGGGCATCCTGGGAGGTCTTGCCAGCAACTCCACGAGGGAAGGGATTTTCTTTGTTATGACCTAACCTGTTGTCCCTCCTTCCCTCCCTCTAGATGAATATCCCTCACACTGGGATAGGCAGGCCCATCCTTCTCTGCCAGGGCCTTAGAATCCTGAGATGCCAGTCAAACCTAGGTCAACTGAGCCATAGTTAGGCTTGATCCTCCTGCACCACATTATTGGTTAAGCTAAGTCACTCGTGAGCAGAAAAAAAGAGATTAAACACTGGAGGATTTCTGACTGAAAGAGATATGAGATGCATATTTAAAGAATAGAGTCTGGGGAAGAATCTCATAGAAAATAGTAAACTCCTGTTATCTCTCGAGATAGATGTGGGAAATTTCTTCACATCAGTTATAGTCACTTACTGAAATAAAACAGGATGTTAAGTTGTCCAATCTCTGCTTCCTTCTTGCTGGATGGGATGAGCTCGGAGCCGATCCTCGGCTCCGACTCGGCCTCTTACTATAGCTTGAGAGCTCTTTACTGACTCGAGGCTACCCCTTATCCCAGAATGTCCAGTGTCAGCTACCCAGATCTCATTTGCCGCTTTAGCTGCGAAGTTACATTCATACTGGCTCAGGCTTAGTATAACTTTTTTTCTCTATTAAATTCAAATAGTTTGCTTAGAAATTTGATACATATTTTCTCTTAAAGTAGTTTTTAAGTTTCTTTTATTGTAAACCCCTTATCTCATCTTTGTGGTGTTTTTTTTTTTTTTGTGTTGGCTGTCACCCCTTAGTTGCTAGGCCTTCTGTTTTTCCCTGAACTCGTTTAACTTAGAGAGTCCCCCCCCCTTAAGGACAGCCGTTTAAGTCAGAGGCTCTCCTTTAAGGTCTTTATTAATATAAATTTAGTTTACTTTTGTACTGTGTCTTTTTGGTAAAATGTCTAAGGAAGTTAAAACCTCAGGTTTTAAAAAGTGTGACTCATGCTGTCAGAAGATGTCTCTGACAGATGGGCACACTAGTTGTGTTTACTGTTTGGGGGCTCTGCACCTGCAGGACTCTTGTGCTATTTGTCATGCCTTTAGTCCAGGGGTCCTGCAGGAGCAGAAAAACAAGCATGTTAGGTAGTCCGATCTCACCTTCATTTTTACATATGGGTTCGGAACTGATTCTCGGCTCCGACTCGGCTGATTTACAAGCTGGAAGACTTCTGGTTGACTCGTGGCTAAGCAAGTATCCCATGGTGCACCAGTACAATCCCCAGATCTCGTTTGCCGCGTCGACGAGTTCAGTTGTGCTTCTCTTGGCTCTGGCTAAGTTTTTCAAAATTCTTTATATTCTATCGTATTCAATGCATTATTAGAACCTGTATTGTATATTTAGTGTTACTAATATTTAAGGCAGTTGTATAGCTTGCCCTTTTTTGAGTGCAACTTGGTTTACTAGTTGTTATTGGTATCCTGTGTGCCAGTTAGTTTTGGGCGCTGTTGTGCATTTTTTGATTATTAGGTAAAGTTTTTGGTGGTTTTCCGCTCTTAGTCAACAGGGGCTCCTGTTGTCTTGTCTGTTGTTATTCTGACCTTTTTTGGTCACTGTTGTCAGTTTCTGCTAATTTGACATTGCTTGTTTTGGCGGGGATCAGCTTGTGAATTTGCTAGGATTGCAAGTATACTACCTGTGTTTTCTTAGGAATATAGAAATTTTTTGTGTCATCTACGGTTTTTCTTGTGTGCATGGGCTTTCCGAGGTGGTACAGCGGTAGCATTGTTACCTCACAGCAAGAGGTTCTCCCGTTCGATTCTCAGCTTGGCTTGGGAGTGCCTTCTGTGTGGAGTCTGCATGTCCTCCCCGTGGTTGGGTAGCGTTCGAAGGGCATGCGTGCGTAAATGGGCGTGCCTTCGTTGAAGGTTGGGCATCAAACTGGCACCTCGGCGTTTTGTAAAAATCTACTGCCAATCATTAGCGGACCGAAGTGCCGATGTGGCAACCCCTTACCGGGAAAAAGCTGCATGGGCTTTCCTTTCTGGTCTGTTTAAGTTAGAAGACCTAGTTTCACTACACCGGGCTAGGCCCATTTAAGTTAGAGGACCTAGTCCTCGTGTAACTCCTTTAGCTAGTTTTTCTCTACACCGGGCTAGGTCCATTTATGTTAGAGGACCTAGTCCTCGTGTAACTCCTTCTTAGGGCCAGGCCCGTTTTAGTTAGAGGACTTAGTCCTCCTCCTTTTTCCTTCTTTTCTCTCTGGATTGTGTGTGTGTAATATGTCTAAGGAAAGTAAGGAGCTTAAGCCCTCGGGGTTCAAAAAGTGCATGAAATGCTGCCAAAAGATGTCCTGAACGGATGGCCACAGTAGCTGTGTCTACTGCCTAGGGGCCATCCACTTCCAGGAGTCACGTTTGTTCTGCCATGCTTTCTCTCCTAGAGTGTTACAGGAGATGAAGAACAAACTCATACTCAAGGGTCTTTTGAAACCATACTTTGAGGAAGCACTATCCAATTCTTCGGCTTCCACTAAGTCTGGGAAATCAAAATCCTCAAAAAGGCCTTCTCCGGCACTGGCTAGTGTTTCGGAGCCACCTCCAAAACAGTCGAAACACTCCAATTCTGCCTTCTTGACTCCTCAGCCTTCGGAGCCGAAGGAGAGCATCATGGTGGTGTCAGAGTCGGTTATAGGTGTTTCGGAACCAATCTCTGAACTATTGATACAGCAGCTGATTCTGCTTCTCAGAGCCGGTCTGTAAGCTCCCTACCAGTTACCATAACAATCAAGTCTCCAGTGCCCCCCAGGTCAAGATCCCCAACTATGTCTTCCAGGTCTTCCAGGAGCCTTTCAGAAGAAGATGTGGAGAGGGTAGTGCTGAGACTCCTGAAGTCGTCTGCCTTACCAAAATTATTGTTGGCTCCGACCCAGTCGACTCCGGAGCCACTTGGCCCAGCTTTGCCCTTGCCTGCTATTCCTCTCTGAGCCATACTGGCCTTTTGGAGCCGGAGTGCTTGGTGCCAACGGAGGAAATGCTGGCTCCATCTCAGCTTGTTGCTGCCTTGGAGCCGGGTTCGGCTCCGACACGCTCTGCGCCGTCCGTCGTGTCCAGGGGACGAAGCTCTCCTATCGGCACCGACATGGAGGGTTGGAATCGTTCTTTGGTTCTGAGCCTTCCTCTTGGTGCTTCGGCCAGGGTGAGCTCGGACCCAGCATCTATCTCGGAGCCGACAGCTGTGGTGCAGACCCGCATCTCTTCGGAGCGGGGGAGGTCTTTGGAGCCGGAGAGGTTGGCATTTGAGATATTGAGGAGCATGCTGTCTCATTTTCCAGCCCCTACTAGTGACACCTCCAGCCCTACTAGTGACACCAGCAGTCTTATCCTGAGAGCACCCACTTCAGTCTCAGCCCCTACTCTCTCTGGAGACAGCAAAGACCCGGAGCCTCAGAAGCCATCGGCTGGTGGCCCCCACTCTTCCGAGGCTTTCCCGGAATATCCTTCCGAGGAGCCTCCCCAGAAGAGGTTATGTAAGAGGAAACATATTGACTCCCAGGATGAGTCTTTCACATCGGACACTGACCTCGAGGAGTCAGAAGGGTCCCCCAAGTCGTCCTCTGATGATGTCTCCTTTGTGGACATTTTAGAGATCCTTAGGCAGAATTGTGACTGGCCCACTGTTAACCCTTCTGATGAGGAGTTTGTGTACCTGAAGGCTTTCGGGTCTCAACCTTCTGTCTCTTGGGTGTCTCCACTTTTTGATGAACTGATGGATTTAGTTAGTCGAAAGGTGTAGGATACTCCTGACACCGTGGAGTCAGTCCCCAGGAGACCAAATAAGTTCTTGTCCAAGGGCATTCCTGTAGATGCCATGGTGATGGCGGCGGCCACGAAGAAGGAGTTAGCAGAGACTTCATCAGTTCATCCGCCAAACAAGGAGTCTCGACTGATGGACAGATTTGGGTAGCGCATTTTTAGTTTAGCGGCCTTTACCCTTCAATCGCTGAACCATCTCACACACTTCACGAGGTTGCAGAGGGATCTCCTCAAGGCGTTAGGAGATTCCATACAAGGTGCGCGTACTGAGGGAGTTCCTGACAAGATTGCTACTCAGTTGTCCACCTTAAATTCTGTGGTTAACTCCTCCATGCGATGTATCTCTTATGCTGTGGATGGAGCGAGTAGAGCAGCGAGTTCCGGAGTTGCCCTGAGGTGCCACTCCTGAATGCGCTTATGTAATTTTGCGGAACCGTTCAAGTCTACTTTCACCAATGCACCGTTTGATGGTTCCTCATTGTTTGTTTGGTTCCAAGGTGAAGGATACACTCACTCGGTGTGAGCAAGAAGGAAAGACGCTTTCTGCCGTGAGAGTGCGTTTTTACTGGCCCTTCCAGACCATACCCTAAGGGTCAAAGAGGCGATAAAATGTGGTTCAAGAAGTCCCAGAGGGTCTTTCCTGACACACAGGGTGAATCCTCCTTCAGAGGCAGAGGAGGAGGAAATGGTGATTCCTTTCGAGGACGGCCTTATCAGCGCTCCTGATGTGGAGCCCGACTGCACTTCTCTGGGGCCGGTCAGGGGTCGCATTTCTTTATACCAAGAAGCCGGGCTAAATATCACCCAAGACAAGTGGGTACAAAGAGTTGTTACCAGAGGCTATATTATACACTTTTCCCTATCACTGTTTGTTCCCAAAAGGATCCCAGATGTACCACCCAATCACAGAGATCAGGCAACTGTGGAGATCAACAAGTTGCTCTTAAAAAGAGTCATCCAGCCCATCCCAGCAGACCAGATAGGATCCAGAACTTACTCCAGGTTCTTTTTAGTTCAAAAACGAACTGGAGATTGGAGGCCAATATTGGACCTCAGCAGAGTGAATGAATCAGTGAAGAAGGACACGTTTCGGATGTTAACACTGCAGTCTATACTCCCGTTGTTAGGGAAAGACTTTTGGATGTGCTCTCTGGATCTTCAAGATGCCTACTACCACATAAATAAGGCGTCCAGAAGCCATCTACACTTCCAGCTGGGAGCCAGTCACTATCAGTTTCGCACTCTGCCCTTTGGCCTCACCACAGCCCCCAGAGTGTTCACCAAATGCATGGCAGTAGTGACAGCTCACCTGAGACGTCAGGGATTCCAGGTGTTTCCGTATTTGGACGACTGGCTCTTGACCGCCCCCACCAGGCATCTACTCCTCCAAAACAGGGACGCCACGATTCAACTTTGTGTTCAGTTAGGGATCACCATAAATTGGAAAAAAATCTGCAGTATTGCCTCCTCAATCTGTGATTTTTCTAGGCGCAGAGGTAGACACAGTGAACATGACAGCTCGTCTCTCCACTGAAAGGGCACAGAACTTAATCTTCCAAGTTCAGCGTTTTCTCCCGTTGCGAAAAGTCAAAGCGAAGTGGGTTCTTTAGCTCCTCGGGACTATGGCTTCCACAATTCTATTGGTACCATTCGCCAGGTTGCACATGAGAATTCTCCAGTGGCTTCTGTCTTCCCAATGGTCCTTCCAATCTCTTCCACTGAGTCATCCTATCCTGCTGACGGAATCATGTAAGAAGGACCTTCGTTGGTGGATAGCTCCCAATCAACTGATCACGGGTGCCCCCTTTGGTCCGGCCCAACCCATTGCCACTGTGATCACGGATGCCTCCCAGATCGGGTGGGGAGGCATTATCTCAGCAGGACTGTCCAAGGCACATGGCAAGAATATGAGGCTCATCTGCATATCAGTGTTCTGGAGACGAGGGCGGTGCTTCTGGCGTTGCAAGCACTTCAAGACCTTCTTCCTCTAGGGACAATTGTGATACAATCAGACAACATGTCGGTGGTTTGGTATATCAACAAACAGGGCGGTACCAGATCTTACCCACTCTGTCGAGAGGTCATGTGAATTTGCGAATGGGCGATTTCTTCCCAGCGCTTTCTGGTTGCAACACACATTCCAGGGACGACCAACGTGATAGCCAAGCTCAGCCAGGCAATCCTAATGCCTCATGAGTGGTCTCTGAAACGGGAAACAGTGGATCAGATTTTCCGGAAATGGGGACAGCCTTGCTGCGACCTTTTTGCTAGCCCAGTCAATAACAAATGCAGCAGCTATTTTTCCCTCATTCCCCCTCCAGGGGAAGTCTCCCAGAGACGCTGTGGCTCACGATTGGCGCATGGGACTTCTGTATGCCTTTCCTCCAATCCCTCTCATTTCCAAAATGATTCAGAAAGCCAGCCAGCTGGGAAGCAAGTTGATCCTCATTGCTCCTTACTGGCCTAGTCAGGTCTGGTTCCCCTTCCTTGATCCTCTCCTCCTGGACGATCCTTGGATTCTGGACCCAGCTGCAGATCTATTGACTCACATGTCGGGTTCGTTACCCCCCTCAATCCACACCCTGAAATTGACAGCGTGGCTGCTCTAGTTCCATCCATAGTCAGGCTTCATGATGTATCATCCTCAGTGTCACATATTCTTATGTCCTCCCATAAACCTTCAACTAGGAGGTTGTATAGCAGTAAATGGAAAAGATTTTCTATATGGGCACAGAGAATGAATGTAGATCCATACACTGCTTCTATCCCAGTGATTCTGGATTTTCTTTCTGAGCTTTTTCAGCAAGGATTTGCCACTGCCACTATCAGAGTCCAATTGGTGGCGATTTCTCATTTTCATTTAGGTTTTCCAGATTCCAATTTAATGTCTCATAAGCTATGCAAAACCTTTTTGAAAGGGGCCACTCTATTTAGACCACCTCTGCAAGAACCAGTGGCTTCTTGGGATTTAAATTTTGTGTTGTCCAAAATGACTTCCCCCTTGAACCTTCCCACTCATCTTCTCTAAAACTTTTTGTCTTGGAAGACCTTGTTTTTGGTAGCTATCACATCAGCTAGACGGGTATCGGAGCTACAGGCCTTGTCTATTAAGCCACGGTATTTGATTTTTCACAAAGACAGGGTGTCATTACATACTAATCCCTCCTTTGTCCCCAAGGTTTGTTCTAATGCTACTTTAAACCAATCAATAGAGCTCCCAATTTTCTTCCCTAACCACTATAATGCAGCTGAGTACCGTTTTCATCAGCTGGACGTTCATAGACAACTACGTTTTTATCTACAGCAGACCAAGGATTTCAGGAAATTGGATCAATTATTCATTTCCTTTGCTGACTGTAAATTGGGCTTGCCAGTTTCTAAAGTGACACTATCTAATTGGATTTCCAGTTGTATAGCCTTTATCTATAGCTCGGAGGGCAAACCTTTACCCTACAGGATCAAGGCTCATTCTACCAGGTCGCTGTCTACCTCTGAAGCTTTTCAAGCCAGGGTACCACTTGATAATATATGTGCAGCAGCTGTGTGGGCTACCCCTCACACTTTTATTACACATTACAAATTGGACTTGGCATCCAGGGGTAGAGCATCCTTTGGCTCCACGGTGCTCAAGAGTATTTTCCAATAAGTCACCCAAGAATAAGGCCCTAGGGATGCTGTCCCATATGTAAAAATGAAGGTGAGATCGGACTACCTAACATAAAGAAGTTATGTACTCACCATAACGTTCCATGTTGGTAGTCCATCTCACCCTTCATTTTTACCAACCTGCCCTCCTGCCCCCATCGTGGAAGATGTGGAAGTAATAATTTGGTTGCCCTTGGTTGGAGACCCTTTAGTATTGGTTGTTTTTATGGTTGTTATTATAGTGAGCGGCAAACAAGATCTCGGGATTGTACTGGTGCACTATGGGATACCTGCTTAGCCGCGAGCCAACCAGAAGTCTTCCAGCTTGTAAATCGGCCGAGTCATATGTAAAAATGAAGGGTGAGATGGACTACCAACATGGAACTTTATGGTGAGTACATAACTTCTTTTTATCCTCCGTGGATTGTTAAAACAGGATTCTCCGGCTAAAACATCTCGGCTAGTGAAACCTTCAAAACCATTCAAGCCGTCAACTCCATGTTCAGAACCGACCTGTGAGCTTGACAATCCAAGTGTGTCGGTGCCCTCTTGGCTCCGACAAGACTACTCCTCCCGTTGACTCCAACTGTTACTTTGGAGACGTCTCAGAGCCACAAACGAGCTAGGTCTCTTCATTGGAGCCGATTCACCCTTACTTCAAAGCAAGACCAGTCATTGCTCATCTTCCCACTCCTCTCGATCCTCGAGGTTATCGGATCAGGATGTGGAGAGAGTGGTCAGTAGGTTGCTGAAGTCACAAACCCTTGCTAAAATGCTTTTGAGCCTGCCTCAACCAGCTTTGGTTCCATCCACTTCGATTTAGATTCCTCCTCCGACTATGCTTAGTTTGGAGCCGGAGTCCATGGACGCTCCGATAGTGGTTCCTTCAGCTCCGATGACATCCTCTTTGGCTCCGACGTTGGCTCTGATTACCTCGGTTCTTCCTCCCATCGAGGTATCTGGGCGCCAGAGCTCTCACGTCGGCTCCGAGGGGGGAAGTGGCATCGGACCCTTGTCCAGTCCCTGCTCTCCCTCTTGGAGTGTCGGTTCAGTTGAGCTCAGCTCGTACATCAGTCTTGGAGCTGTCGCCCTCGGTGCAGAGTAGGGATTCTTGTCTCTTCAGAGCTGGAGCCCTCCTTGCGTCGAGACCGTGACGCCTTTGAGGTCATGCGGAGAGTGCTGTCCCCACAGACTGCCCCACTATCGGTTCCATTGGCTCCATCCCCCTCTGTGCCTTTGACAACCTCTGCTCCTCCTCCAGCCCCAAAGCGTAGGGAACCTATGCCCCAGGACATCCCATTGGGTGAACCCTCTTCTTCCGAAACTTCCCCAGAACATTCTGAGCAGGCTTTCCAGAAGAAAAAGTGCAAGAAGAAGCACCAAGACTCCTCTGAGTCTGTCACCTCAGATACAAACCTGGATGAATTGGAGAGGTCCCCAAGGTCCCCCTCTGAAGATGTTTCCTTTTTGGACATCCTTGAAATTCTCAGGCAGAGGCGTAGCTGGACTTCCCTAGCCCCCTCTGAGGATGAGTCTGTATACCTGGATGCATTTGGTTCCCGACCTTCCACCTCCTGGGTGTCTCCGCCTTTTGATCCACTCATGTCTGTAGTGTCTCAAAAGGCTTTGTCAGCTCCAGATTCCATGGAACCTGGCCCAAGGAGACTCAATAAATTTATCAAGACAAACAATTCCTGACTAAAGGTGTTCCAGTTGATGCCATGGTGGTAGCAGCAGCCACAAAGAGAGAGTTCTGAAACCTTCTCATCTGTCCATCCACTGAATAAAGACTCGCATATGATGGACAGATATGGGAAGCAAATGTTTTCATCAGCGACCTTCTCCCTTAGGTCCCTGAACTATCGTTCCCATTTTACTAGGCTTCAGAGGGATCTCCTAAAAGAGCTTGAAGATACCCTACAAGATCCCACAGCTGAGGGAGCTTCAACCAAAGTAGCTACCCAGCTGGCGTCTCTTAATTCAATAGTCAACTCCTCCAAGAGGCTTATTTCATACGCAGCCGATGGAGCGAGCAGAGCTGCAGGAACAGGAGTGGCTCTTAGGAGACATTCTTGGCTGCGTCTGTGTCAGTTTGTGGAACCTTTCAGAGCGTCCTTCACCAATACCCCCTTTGACAGCTCCTCACTCTGTGTCTCAGGTGAAAGACACGCTTACCAGGTGCCAGCAGGAAGGCAAGATGCTCTCTGATGTCTGAGTCTGTTTTTCCACTCCTACTAGACCATACCCAAAGGGTCAGAAGTGTGGAAAGATGTTGTTTCGAAAATCCCAGGGACCCTTGCCTAATGCACATGGTGAATTTTCCCCTAGGAGCAGAGGGGGAAATAACAATGGCAGATGCTGCCCTCGTGGCAGAGGGGGTCCGCAAAATCAGGGTGACAGAGATATTCTCTTCCATACCCTCTCAACATCCCTGAAGGGATGCCCAACTGCTCAACTCTGGAGGCAGTCAGGGGAAGGCTTTCATTGTACCCAGTCGCCTGGCAAAATATTACAAAAGACAAATGGGTACTAGCCATTATATCCAGAGGTTACAAGATTCTCTTTCATCAACCCCCTTTTGTTTAAAAAAAAGTCCGTCCCAGATGTTCCACCCAATCTAAGGGATCCGGCAGTCACAGAAGTTTCAAGACTGCTAGAAAAAAGAGCCATCCAGGAAGTCCCTGCAGACCAAGTAGGATCCGGAACTTACTCAAGATTCTTTTTAGTGCCCAAGAAGACAGGGGACTGGAGACCAATTCTGGATCTCAGCAGGTTAAACAAATCTGTACAAAAAGAAAGTTTCCGGATGGTAACACTGCAGTCCATTCTCCCCTTTCTGGGTCAGGACAATTGGATGTGCCCCATAGATCTTTAGGACGCATACTATCATATGAAAATGGACAGATTGTCCAGGAGATTTCTACGCTTCCGGCTAGGGGCTAGTCGTTACCAATTCAGAGCTCTGCCCTTTGGTCTCACCACAGCCCCCAGAGTGTTCACCAAATGCATGGCAGTAGTCACGGCTCACCTGAGACGTCTATGATTACAGGTGTTTCCTCATCTGGACGACTGGCTCCTCACTGCTACCACCAGGCAACAACTTATAGAGGCACAAGATTACACCATCACATCCTGTGCTCAACTAGGCATCACAGTAAACTTCGAAAAATCTACCTTGTTGCCCTGTCAATCTATTGCATACATAGGAGCAGAGCTAAACACAAGAAAAATGATTGTAAAAATGCCTCAGGAAGGAGTTTCCATTATTCAAAAACAGGAGTCACTTCTCCTGAGGAGCAAAAGAATTCAAGTAAAATATGTTCTTTAAGCTCTAGAGTCCATGGCAGCAGCCATTCTTCTAGTTCCTTTAGCACTCTTTCACATGAGAATCCTTCAGTGGCTTCCTTTCACACAATGTAGCAATGGGCGATTTCCTCCCAACGTTTTCTGACAGCAATGCATATCACTGGGAAATCCAACGTAATAGCGGACATGCTCAGTAGGGCTATTCTCATGCCTCACGAGTGGTCTCTGAAACAAGAAATTGTGGATCTTATTTTCCACAAATGGGGCCATCCTTGCTGCAATCTCTTTGCCTCTCCCCTCAACAACAAATGCAGCAGATACTTCTCCCTTTTTCCTCCTCCAGGTCAGACACCCAGGAACGCTCTAGTCCATAATTGGCCTCAGGGACTCCTTTATGCTTTTCTCCCCCTTTACCCTAATTCCAAAAGGCATTCAGAAAGCAAAATCATTGGGTTGCAAAATGATCCTCATTGCCTCCTATTGGCCTCGACAGATTTGGTTTCCGTCCCCCCCCCCCCCCACCTTCTAGCCCAGCCTTGGATTCTGGACCCTGTACCAGACCTCTTGATTCATCAATCAGGCGGGCTACACCTATCCCTCCAATCTCTCAAGCTCACAGCTTGGTTACTCCACTTCCAATCCTAGCCAGGCTCCCCAATATTTCCCCCAGCAGTGTGTGATGTTATTTCCTCCCATAAGTCAAATACAAGGAAAGTCTATGCTAGCAAATGGAAAAGATTCTCTTACTGGGCAGAAACCAGGAATTTGCATCCTTTTACAGCTCATGTACACAAGATTTTGGATTTCTTAGCAGAACTGTTTCATTCTGGTGCAGCAACTGCTACCATCAGAGTACTGCTAGCTGCCATCTCAAATCTTCACGTCGGAGTTTCTAACTCCAGCATAATGTCTCACAAACTCTGTAAGGCCTTTATGAAAGGTGCATCTCTACCCCCAGTGAAAGAGCCCCTTCCACCTTGGGATCTCAGTTTGGGTCTGGCCTCCTTGATACTGCCACCCTTTGAACCAGCAGCATCATCATGTTCCTTGAAATTTCTCTCTTGGAAAACTCTCTTCCTAGTTGCTATTACTTCTGCCAGATGTGTTTCAGAACTTCATGCACGATGTGTTCGCCCTCCATACCTAGTTTTTCACAAAGACAGAGCTTCTCTGAGAACCAACCCATCTTTTCTACCTGAAGTTTGTTCAGAACATAATTTGAATCAATCCATTGAACTTCCTGCCTTTTTCCCTAATCATTCCAACAAGGCAGAATACAGATTACACCAATTGGATGTCCATAGACAACTGCGTTTCTATCTCCATAGAACTAAAGAGATGAGAAAATCAAATCAGTTGTTCCTTTCATTTGCTAATAACAAACAAGGCCTTCCAGGTTCTAAAGTAACATTCTCAAAATGGTTATCAGACACCATAGCCTATACCTACCATTTGTAACAAAAAGATCTTCCAGCAAAACTCATAGGTCATTCAACCATATCAGTAGCTACTTCGGTAGCGTTTCAATCTAGATTGCCCATAGATTCAATTTGTGCAGCAGCTACTTGGGCAGATCCTCATACATTCATTTCTCATTACAAAGTAGATGTGGTCTCCCGGGGCAGGGCTTCCTTTGATTCCACGGTTCTGAAGAGTCTGTTCCAATGAGCCACCCAGGATTGAGGTGCTAAGGATGCTGTCCCACCCAGCAAGAATGAAGGTGAGATTGGACAACTTAACATAAAGGAGTTATGTACCTACCATAGCGTTCCATGTTAGTTGTCCTTCATCTCGCCTTCCTTCTTGCGTCCCTCCCTCCTTCCCCCTTCCTCGAGAATTGAGAGGAGTTTCTCAATGGTTTCACTGGGTAATTTGTTTTGTTATTAGTTGCTTCCCAAGCAAACCATAATAATTAACTGGGTCTATATTATGAAAGCAAAAAACCCTATGTGCGAATACCAAAATATCGACCCCTATACCACGAAACACGAAAATCCCAAACGCACTAAACAATTGAAAGAAAAAAAGCTGTCGTAGTCGGCCAACCCCACCACTACTGATATACTACCTACCCAAATAAAATAAATAAACCACATACATACACTAACCAAACCCTACTTCTAACATAAAGTAAAGCACAAAACCCTACTTCTAACCTGACACTAAACTTCACATACACAACTAACTATGCACTTTCCTTAACCCCTCCCTAACCCTAAGGTCCATAACTATTGCACACGTCCCCTACAGACATACACCCAAACAAAACAAATAATCCACATACATACATTTAACAAAACCCTACCTCCAACACTACTAAACCCCACGTACAAAACTATCTATGCACTATCCTTAACCCCTCCCTAGCACTAAGGTCCGTAACTACCACACATTTCCCCTACTAAAGTATACACAAACAAAATAAATAACCTACATATATACATTTAACAAAACCCTACACTAAATCTAACATACATTGCTTATCTAAGCACTTACCTTAACCCGCACCCTATCCTAAACTCCGTAACTATCCAACACTTACCTTATGCAGCTAATCCACAGACGGGCCAACCATGGAAATTCGATATTTCCATTTTTGCGGTTTTCGACTTTCGCTCTAAGTCCACTTCGTGCTACACGGTTCGACGTTTACGTATTTGTGCAAATGTCTTTTCGCTCTCATAATATAGACCCTAATTAACTGTATATCCAGGTTGATTAATGGATTGTCTTCTATAATTATGTCTAGTGTGAGCCATCTCAAACGAGATCTGGGTAGCTGATGCTGGGCATTCTAGGATAAGGGGTAGCCTCGAGCCAGTAAAGAGCTCTTGAGCTATAGTAAGTGGCCGAGTCGGCTCCGAACCTATCCCAACCAGCAAGAAGGAAGGCGAGATGAAGGATAACTAACATGCAACGTTATGGTAGGTGCATAACTTCTTTTTCTTGCAATAGGTGACTCCCAGCTTATAGGAGTCAAAAAGTTTTTTGTTCTGGATTAATTTTGGATGTTTAACTGTGATTAGTCTACCAAGATATAGCATTAAAAATAAGGTTGCAGTACTACAAAAAAATGGCACCGACTTTAGACCTTATGATGTAGTGATTGTGGTTTGCAGAAACAAGAATGGAGGTAAAAATTTAACAGTGCTTTATGTATGTACAGGGAATTATTGGCCTTAATAAGAAGGTTTGAGTTAATGTGGGCAGACATCTTGTCATCTTTGAAGCTTGGCCTTCTTCTGAAAGAGGTAGATAGTATGTTTTGAAGTAAAATTCATTGCCTAAACTTTTTCAGTATCAGCCAAGTGGTATACTTTGTGGGAAAATTTTTACGGATAATCATTCTTTGCTCATGACAAACTACATTTAAGAAATATTGGTAATAGGAACTTTTTTTTTAATAATTACAAAGTGTGTTCATGATTGACAGTTACTGCAATGTAACCTTAAAAGGTATTTCAAGACTCTAAAGTATCTTCTTAAGAAATGCTAGATGTTTGAGGCAAGGTTATCTATTGAATTATAGAATCCTGGTTTTGTACTATCAAGTGCCCCATTTGTTGTTCAGAATCACACAGGGTACTATCATTGAAGAGATGACAAAGGGATGGTTTCTCTGTGTGTTAACATCCATTTATCTTTGTTATGTTACCTGTGGAAATTTCAGTAATGATTAATGAGGAAGTTTAGGCTGTTGTCTCCTTTTATAGACTGACTGTCTTAGCAAGACAAAATGTTGTTCGTGAACTAATGGATTGTTTAAGAAGAAAATAAAGATATCATTATTGTGGGTGTTGTAAATACTCCACATAATATAGGGTGTACGTTGTATATGTTTAGCAAGCTGTTTTAAAATGTTCTGGAAGAAAATGGCATCAGTGCTTTTATTGAAATTGAGTGACTACATTCACAGTGTCATTGTTCTGGATATTGTCTAATTAAAAAGAGAAAAATAGTGTTATCTACTGTAAAACAGAAGAAGCCCTTGGCAATTCAAACAGTATGTTCATGGCTTATTAAATCATATGTAAAAAGTAAGGGGGCATGTTATCACTTTTGAAAGTGTCAAGAAAATTTTTCTGGGGGACTGCGAAGCCATTTATTCTGAAATAGAGAGATGGAGCTATAGTGGACTAATTTTAGGGAAACGTTGAGGATTGCTGAATCATATTTTTAACTTCTTTGATTCACTTATTCACAAGTGTGTCCCTGCTAGTGTCGTTAAAAATCACAGTATAATTGAGAATCAAAATTTCCATTGGTGTACCAATGCAATCCATAAGTGTCATGCTAAGAAAAGGCATAATCAGGTTTGTTATTGGAAGTTTCCATCTGTAACGAATAAAATTAGATTTTCCTAAAGTAGTCTGTAGTTAAAGCCAAAGGGAAAACAAAGGTAGTATGAGCATAAATTAATGGAATGCACAAAAAAAAATAAAGCAGTTTAAAAACATCAGAAATATTAATTCTTAAGCTTATTTTTCCTGTTTTTTTAAACACCATTATTACTGATTGTGGAAAATTACTGACATTGTGACAATTTGTCTGAGCCATTAGTATGGAATGAACCATTTGTAATACAAAGTGGTACAGAAATAGTTTAGTCTCCCCGTATTTGTGTTTCAGACATTATTTTAGCAGTGTGCTGGTATTAGATCAAATGTTGCTGCAGGTCCAAATGGACTGAATGGACATTTCTTATCTATGGTTATAAAGTCCTTAAGTCCATATTTAACTTCTTTGCTTCAATTTGCATTAATTACCTGTTTTGTCACCAACATTTGGAAAGAATCAGTAGTTGTTCTTATTCTCAAGAGTGGCAACACTGGGAATTTTAACAGTTACAGGCCTATTAGTTTAATAAATCTCACTGTTAAGGTTTTAGAAGGAGTAAAGCTTTCTACATTTCATCATTCTTAAAGGAAGTTATTTGACCTTACTCAGCATGGCTTTGTATTAAGGTGATTTTGTTTGAGTAATATGAAGGAATTTTGTGACTATATTATGTATTCATATGAAATTGGAGTACCTTTGGATGTAGTTTATCTGGATCTTTCTTGAGCTTTTGACACAGTCTCACATAAGATCCTGCAAGTTGTGGAAACCCCGAACAGTAATAAGTATTTTATTACATGGGTTCGGCAATGGTTGGCAAACTGAAAATGCAGAGTTAGGTTAAGGAGTGGATTGTGACACGAAGGGGTGGTTAATGTGGGCATTCCACAGAGATCGGTATTGGGACCATCTTTTGTTTAATCGTGTCAACTTTTCCAGCTAGTGAGATTGTTCAGATAAATATCTAAAAGATGATACCAAGATCTGCACAGTTTTGAGGAATGCAAAAGAACAAGAGGTTTTACAGAAATATTTACATTTCTAACTCTGCTAGTCAAATGACAACTGTGAGGTGTTAAGCACATCTACGAATAAGGTGCTCAGCTGTATTACAGGAAATTGCTATTTTCTTTATGCAATAAACTAAGAACTAGTCCCTGTGCCTAACACTGTGAAAGATTTAGGAGTCATGATTTCAGGACCATCTTACTTTTGAAGCTGATACCTTGTTTGCACTAAGATACTGTTATGGAGTTATGAGAGAAATCCTCCAGTCCACCAGAAGTAGATATGAAAAGTTATTAGTCTTTCTGTATAAAACATTAATAAGGCATACTTGAAGTACGAAAGTCCAGCTGAAGTTGTACGTCAAGGAAAGGAGCAAGAAGCAGAGACAACTCCAATGCAGGTAATGCTGTGGAGTGATGCAGGGTGCTTCTGAATAGAATATGTCACAGATTTTCTGGAATGTTCTGTAGATTACTTGCAGGAAACAAACACAGAGCAAATAAGATGCTCTGAATCCAGAAGAAAATGATTCAAGGGAAGACCCACTTAATTTAATAGATGTGGATAGACATATTAAGAGACAAAACGAATAGATTACAGAAAGTAAATAAGATTCAAATGTTAGAGGATTGATAAACAGATAAACATAGCAAACAGGACTGTTAAGAGAAATTCACCTGATTCAACAAAAATAAATACAATATATTGCTGTGCAGCTAAACTAAAACAGGAAAAAGTGTTGCCACAAAAACATAGAATAACAAAAGGAAACAAAGGGGACAAGTAAAATGCCACTATGAGTACATCAGTTAGGAAAAACTGTAAATCAGTTAAGACATGAAGCATCATTCTTAGAAGAATATAGCAAAGGGAACTATCATCAAAAATATTTAGAAATATAGGTGTAATAAAATAGCAAGTCACAGTATCAGAAAGGTCTAGAGTTATATACTTTTGCCAATAATAAACTAAAAATATCAGCACAGACAGAAAAACTTAGAGGGTATGCAGATAAATAATAAGGAAAAGTACAAAAAAAAGCAATTTATGGATGACCTTTAAAAAGATTTTATAGAAAATTCGGAAACAAAGCAAAATGAATAGAAACACCATCAAAAAAGAAGAAATATGCACATTTTGGAGAATTGTATATGAAGACCGTGTTGAACATAACAAAGATGCTGAATAGATGGAATTAAAAGAAACAGTAAGGAGCTCTAGTGTAGATGATATGAAATGGGATGAAATAGTGTTCAGAGAAATTGAGACAAAATTAAGAAAAGCTCCTAAATGAAAAACCCCAGGCCTAGATACAGTACCTAACTTCTGGCTAAAAGCATTAACGTTTTTAGACAAAGAGTTGTCTCCCGGACAGACACCAGGTTGGTTAACAACAGGAAATATGACACTCCTCCTTAAGAGGAACCTGCATGCCTCCCTAAAAACTATAGACCAATGACTTGCCTCCCAACAATATACAAACTATATACTAGAATTGATGCAGACGGAGTTTACAGTCGTATAAAAAAATTCTGTCATGGCAATAGAGCAAAAGAGTAACAAGTGAAAGGCATATGGAACAAAGGATCATTTGTTACTAAATAAAGCATTAGTAGAAGAATTGTAAAAAGGGGAAGAATCTAAGTATGGCATGGACAGATTACAAAAAAGCATTTGACAACATTTTACATTCATAGTTAAGGGAATGCTTACAGAAGTATATGATACACTCTACGTAGATCAATTGCATTACAGTGACCATGAAACAGTGGCAAACCACTTTACAATTAAGCCATAACAAAGGGCAAATTATTATTTCAGGGATAAAAATTCACAGGTTGGGGGAGCTGTTCTAGGGTGATTCTGTGTCACTGCTGCTGTTTTGTCTTGCCCTTAACCCATTAAGCTGTTTACTTAAGTTTTGCTGTGGTTGCCGTTTGGCTCCTAGAAACCAACCTTGGTTACAGACATCACATCAGCTTTTTATGGATGACTTAAAATTGTGTAGTTCATCAGATAATGAGTTAAAGGCACAACTACAAATGGTTAAAACTTTCTCAGATGATTTAAGAATGTAATTTTGTCTTGATAAGTGTGCAAAAGCAACATTTAAAACAGGAAATCTGCAGCACCAAGAAAATATCAATCTAGGACAAGAGTGTAGTATAAAAGAACATGAGCAGGAGAGTATATAAATATTTGAGAACAGATCTGCATTTGTGGGACTGCATACATATCTGCGGACCTCCCCAGATCCAAACATAGTGAAAGTTTCAAAACATGAGGAAAAGAAGTCTAAGATGGCATCCTTGCTTAGTTTAGCAGAAGTAATTCAGTGTAAAGTGGGAATGAAAATCAAACCAGAAGAAGACAAAAATCAGACAGTAAATGAATTTGCCAAAAACAAAAGAAAAGAATATGAGGAAAAGGATCAGATGAAAAGGAAATAAAATAAAAAAAAAATCTATAAATATACTGGCAATTACAGAGATCTCCTGGAATAACCTCATGTTGACCAAGATTTAACTTGGGGATGGTTAAGGAGAGATGAATTGAAACCAGAAGATGAAAGGCTAATAATGGCAGCCCAGGATAGAGGGTTATTTCAGTTCTTGGACTACAGGATGCAAGTGAGGTTCCCATTCATTTTTCTGTTTCAGATATAGCCTAACAAAAGTGGAAAGGAAAGTCATGGAGAGAATCATAAGGGGAAAGCTGGTAGCATGCCTATAAGACATCGGTCTCCAAGACAGCAACTTGCTGAGTTCATGACCACAAGGATTTGTTAGTCAATCCTTCCATTTTTATGACGACAGGTGAACTTGACAGGGGGAGTACAAGTAATCTTGTTATACCTGGATATCAACAAGGTCTTCAGCTCATTCCCACACACAAGGCTGATAGGAAAACTGGAGGGAATAGGGTCAGGGAAAGCTGTACAGTTGAGGTGCAGTGTTGAAGAAATGAAGGATTTGTAAAGGCTTTTAATTGAATAGAAAGATGATTCTTTGCAGGCAGATATCCACTGGTTAGCGCAAGACTAGTATGAAGCATTATGTGGTGGAGAGGAGGAGTGGTGGTGTTTGTAACAGAGCAGACAAAAACATGGAGATGTTAATCAGAGTTGAACTGGACTACAAGGAGCAGAGTGGTGGTGGTGATGACACTGGGGCTGGACTACCAGGAGCAAAGTGAGAGTGAACTGGCAACAGCAAATGGAGTGCTTTTCACAGAGAGAGACTCCAGCAGTTTAGAGGTAATGTTTCTGTAGTATTGGGTCTTATTCAGGCCACACCCTTAGTATATTTTTTGTTGTTGAAGCAATACATGGAGCTAGAAGTCAGATTCCATACAGTAAACTCCCTGTTATCTGATCTCGCTAGGACCAGACATTAGGCTGGATAAACAAATGGCTGGTTAATCAGATAATGCATACAAAATAACATTTATAGGTTATAAATCATCTAGAATAACAAGATTTGTGTTAGTATGCATTTTTCTAATGAGTATGAAGTCTAAAACTCAAACGTCTGTCATTATTTAGCCCAGAGGAAGCGAAGTGTTGTTCTTATCTATTGTCTTTTTTTATTGTATTTAGACTGACTTCTGTGGAATTTTTGTATACTATATGACACTCTAATCACTGTAGTTTTCTAATTCGCATTTTTTAAATGTATGTTCCCCCATGTGTAATATTCCTTTGGTTGTTTACCGGTGTATCCTTGAGATAACATGCACTTATGTTACAGTGGTAAAGTCTATATTTGTGAGTAAATTATGAAATGAACGTGCATTATTTGATTTTGACTGCATGGGAAAAGGTTTACATTAATTAAATGGGGATTATTTTTCATTGTCTGACTGTAATCTGTTTTTTTTTCCCCTTTCAGACTGTAAATCAGCTTGCTCATGCACTTCATATGGATGCAAATCTGGATGCAGGTTGTTTAGTGCAAGTTTTCTGGCCAAAAGGAAAATGTGCACTGCTAAGAGATGATCTAGTGCTGGTAGACAGGTACATGCTCTTTAAGTAAATATTATAAAGTTATATTATTTAATGTTGGCATTTTTGTTATTAGAATTCTTCAAATGTTTAACATGAATGTCATTTCTGTTGGAGTTTAAACTGTCCTATAGCTCAGAGTGTAAAGCTGGCCAATACATACAGGGAAATGTAATAGAGAATCAAAATTCTTGTGCATTACTGCTAGTGCTGCAGTTACGGAATGAGTAGATTTTATTGTGCATATCTGGGGTGGGGGGGTGATATTCCAGATGATGCACTCTTCTTTGAGTGGCAATGATTATTCACCATTGTCACTCAGCACCACCTTTAGGGTCTTAGTTGCATTGTGGATTAAGTTCACTAGTATGGGTTTTCGGTTCTCACCATTTTTTTGTATGTCTGATTGTTATTTTCTTAGTCAGTGCAGTCATACATTTGGCAAGACACTCAAGTACAGCAGGCAGCTTTTCTTTAAAATTACTATAAGTGTGCGTAAATGAAGACTAGAGACAGGTTATTTAAATTATTGAGCAAAAAGTATAATTTACTACAAATAAAGCAAATTACCACAACAGCTTCAGTCTGTCTCTACATCTGAAACCACAAGCACAGGCGCACACGCACTACTGATTTGGGGAAAAAGTTAATCTGACAACCACTAGTAACAGAACTGTATACATATGACCTCTGGCTAGTCAACATTTGGCTAGCACTTTAATAAAGATATAATGCAGTCTGATCTGCCTTGAAGGATAACATTCTAAAGGTATACTCTGCCTAACAGAAAACGTTTGTTTGCTCCTATGCTTACACCTGCAGAAAGCTTGACTTCAGTCATTTTAGCTCAGTGGGGCTGTAATGCCACAGGGAGTGACAGCTTATTAACTGAATTTTCAAACCTGAAGTGCTGCTACTGTGGCGTTTAGTCCTGGAAGAGTTTTTATTGATCTTCATCTCACAGTTTCTCCTTTGTGCCATTCTTCATTTAGGCACAAAACCCAACAAAATGTGATTGATTGAAATAAATGATGCCTTTTGTCATGGCAACACCACCTTCATCCTTCCCTTAAAATAAGTTGTTGCTAACTCTACACATGAATCATTTTAGAACTAATAAGTCCTTACATTCACTGCTGCAGTATTTTTAACTATATGGGATTCCGGGCAGTCTTCCAAAGAATTCTGAATTTAAAAGGTATGCCGAACGTCACCATATGCACCCTTCGTAATGTAGAGCATAAAGCTGACGTTCAGGCTTACCAAAAATGGAACTTCTTTGCCACCAGTCTAAACATATCTTTTACACCTTCCGTCTGTTTACCTTTGTCTGTTTTCTGACAGCTGAACGTATTTTCATTCTCTAGGGACTTGCTACTCTTGTTTGTTGTTTTTGCAAGATAAGTGCTCCTTGGGGATTTTGTTTTTTCTTGTTTTTTGTGTTCCTTGAGGCTAATGACATCCAGGAATGGTAAATGCCAGTGTGGGAGACCGATTCCCCATAAAGACTGCCATGATAAGTGTCTTTTTTGTTTAGGAGCTTCTTATGACCATACATCTTTTTCAGTTTGTCAGGCATTTGTTCCAATAACCCTTTGCAGTAGACTTTCTTCCCTTTCCTTGTATCTTGAGAACCAGAGTCTTAGGCTACTCTCTAGAGATACTATGGAAGGAATCTCCCACCCTGAGGGTCAACCATTAGGGATAAAGGTAAAAATGGTACGACCGGAATCTTCCACTGTCCAGCCTGTGCCAGGTGTTTCTCCTGAGGTCATTATGAACCCGGAGGCTTGCCTGGCTGTGTTGTCGGATTTCTCTGCTGCGACTGTGTTGGAGGCCGATGAGGATCTGGCTGGCAGCACATCCGAAGAGACTTTGCAGTTGCCCGTCTCAGACGTTCAAAGGGACCCACGGTTGATTTTTTCGGAGGGGCCTAGGGGAGTTCCTCAGTTTCTAGTTGGGGAAGAAGTTCCTGCTGTGGTTTTCAACTGTCATCCTGGATCTGAGCCTTCTCAGGATGTTCTCTTAAAAAGAAAAATTAAACATGTTTATTCTGCTTCTAGGGATCTAGAAAGTGAGTGGCAGGCTTTTACTCAAGAGTTATTTTCTGCCTTAATGTCCTTAAAGTCTCATCATGGGGTTTCAATTCCTGCTCCTCCTTGGTCCTCTATATCTCTTAAAAGGCCTAGAGACCAGGATTCTTTGAGGATTAGTGTGATTCTGCTGATGAATCCTTAACTTACTCTACTCAGATTCCTTCTTCTTTGGACTATGGGTCAGAGGAGGAGGAATATGTTAGTCTTGATGTTCCTTTGGAGGAAATTTCCTTTGAGCGCACACACTCTAGGATGATGGCTTTTTTAAGTAGGATTGTACTCAGGTCTCTGATATCTATAAGAGGTACTATGAGTTGTTGCAGTTGGACTGTCCTAAACCTGAGGCTATTCCTCCTGTCTTGGCTGCTTTACTGGGTGCTTTCTCCAGTGCCTCTCAAATGCCTAAATGTCCTTCAAGGATGCATCTGCAGTCCTAACATATGGGTTGTCCTGCCTCAGGCAGCCCTTCGGTCGGCCGGATTCCAAAGTCTGGGTCTGGCCTCGGCTGATGTCGCACTTCACCCGACGTCATAGCTGCTGTTTATTGGGTATAAAGGCATCAGCCGACGCCATTTTCCTCAGTCTTTCTTGCCGCATGGTGCCCGAAGCAGAAGCTGTTCGCAAGTGCCGGTCGGTCAGATCCAGAGATTTCTACTACCGAAGACTTCTAAAAAGCTAAGTACCCTGTTGGGGACTCTTTCTTGCCTCAGCCGATGTCAGAAAAAGTAAATAATTGTTTAACTTGTGGGAAACAAATACCTCATAAGGATTTCCACTCTTACTGCCTTCCTTGCTTAAGCCCAGATCACGACGTATCAGCTTGTCTAGCCTGTGCTTCCTTCAACCGACGAACACTTAGACGTCGGTCGGAGTTTGCAGAGGAGTTTTTTGGTCCCGCTTTTGCTTACAAAATGCCGTCGGAGACTCCGACTACACAAATAACTAAAAAGCGCAAGGAAAAGGACCGACACTCGCGGTCCGCAGTTTCGGCTGAAACCGCGGTTAGGCCAACCGCGAGTGTCTCGGTTTCGGCTGAAACCGAGTCCTCGGTTCTTCCTTCGGCCGAAAGCATGCCTCCTATAGCCGAGGCCTCACAGACAATGGTTGAATCTGCTACTGATATTACTGCTACAGAAGCAGGCTCCCAGGATTTGTCGGATACTATTCCTTTAGACATATCTACCCCTGCACGTGGGGCTGCTAGACCCCCTGCTTCTATGTCCATCAAGGCTTTTGCCAGGGCTAAAGCAGCTAAATCTTCTAAGGCCTTACCTGCTAAAACTACCCCACATAGGCCTACCTCTAGTTCTCAAATACTCAGCCTGGCTGAGGATCTCATTTCTTTGATCAGGGGATCACAACCTCACCCAGACAGGGCCTCTCAGCCTCCTTCAGATAAGAGGCCTAGGACTGAACCCCCGGAACCTGTCTCTACAGACTATTCCTCGGAGGACTCAGACATTACTGTCCCTCAGGAAGGCCCATATTCTCCTTATGAGGATTCTGATGCAGAAGACTCCATTCCTTCTGCTTCTCCTCCTGAGGAATTTTCTTTTGGGGAAACCTTACATGCTATGAGGGAGCATTTCCAATGGCAGGGCCAGGATTTTTCAGATTCAAGGAAAAGGCTAAGGACCTTCTTACACTTACCACAGCATAGGCCTTTAGCCATTCCTCCAGTGCTAACAGTAGTTGACGATGCATTTAATGATGCCTGTACTGCTCCTGATTCCCTTCCTCCGGCCCCTGCCAAGCCTGACAGATATTACAGGGTCCCGGACACACACTACCATTTGTATAAGGCTCCTGTTGCAGATCCAGAAACCATTTCACAGGGCCGAAGGTGTGGCAGCTGCTTCTGCCAAAACCCTCTTCCCTCTGATAGGGAATCTAGAGCATTAGAGAGATGGGGTAAAAGGTTTATACTTCTGCTGCTCTTTCGCTAGGGCCTTAAACTGTCAATTTCACATGATTCAATATCAGGAATTTTTGTTAGACCAGATAAATAAAAAACTTTCCTCTCCTGAACCTATAGACCGCAAGTCTCTTCAGGATTTGGTACATAACTCTCAGCAGGTCAGTAACCATTTCTTAAAATGTGGCTATGATGCACTGGAGGCTTCCTTTAGGTCAGCTATGACTGGAACAGTGATTCGAAGACATGCATGGTTAAAAGAACAGTCCTTACCAGATCATGTTAAATCAAAACTCCTAGATGCACCCATGGAGAAACAAAGTTTGTTTGGCTCCCCTGCACAGGAGGTTCTGAAGAAGGTGGAAGAAAAAGCAAAATCTGTCCAAACAGTCAAGGATTTCTTACAGGTCCAACCTCCGAGGTTTAGCAGAAATTGGCCTTCGAAGAATTGGTCCTTTCCAGACAACTCCAGAGCACAGAGAGGCAGAAATAGATGCCCAAGATGCAGAAATCAAGCTAGGGGTGCCTACAGGGGATGTCAGTGGCAACCTACCAACCAGAGAAGTACCGCCACAGATTCAACTACAACCACTTCCACTGGACAAACACAATGACTTGGCTCTGATACCGCCTACCAGGGAACAACTGGAAGCTCCCTTGGGCGGAAAGCTAGCCTTATTTTCAGACAACTGGCATTGCATTACAGGAGACAAATGGACTTTGCAAACAATAGACAAGGGCTACAGGTTTCACTTCCACACTCTACCAAAAAAGAGGGGAATGCCAAACCTACCACCAAGCCAAAAAACAGATGCTCTAAAACAAATCAACAACGTACTAGAGATAAGAGCTATAGAAAAGGTACCACCAATGGAACAAGGCCAAGGTTTTTACTCCAGGCTTTTCCTGGTACCAAGAAAAGAAAATCAGTGGAGACCTATTCTCGACTTGTCCGCACTGAACACATACCTCATTGTTCCAAAATTCAAAATGCTGACCCTCCAGCAGCTTCTTCCCATGCTGGGCAAGGAGTCTTGGCTGGTGACTCTAGATCTCTAGGAGGCATACCTGCACGTCCCTTTACGACCAGATTGCAGAAGATACCTCAGATTTCGTGCAGGATCAGAGCATTATCAATTCTCAGCATTGCCCTTTGGCTTATCTACTGCGCCCAGAGTATTCACGAAATGCCTGGCATCAGTAATTGCTCATTGCAGGCTCCAGGGAATTCAAATTTACCCATACCTGGACGACTGCCTATTACAAGCGGACAACAAGGCACAATTGACAAAAGATTTGAAAAATGTCATACAACTGTTGCAAGCCTTGGGTTACACAGTCAACATGCAGAAGTCAAGACTAGTACCTTCCCAAAGGATAACATTCTTGGGGGCAGATCTGGACACATCAACTCAGATGGCCTTTCTCACAGAAGAAAAACAAAAGCAACTACCAGGCTATTTCATGTCATTAACAAAACAAACTCAGCTTACTGCAAGGAAAGTCCTGCAAGCCCTGGGTTACATGGCATCCTGCATAATATTGATTCCGCATGCCAGGCTACATATGAGAAAGTTACAATGGTACCTAAGGAATGTATGGTCTCAACACCAGCACAGCCTAGAAAACCAGATTCCAATAATTCCATGCCTGAAGCAAGAATTCCTGTGGTGGGCTCAAGCCTGCCAGTTGAACAGAGGCTTGCCTTTCCACAAACCACATCCAAGCCAGACCATCACCACGGACGCCTCAGACCTAGGATGGGGGCTCACATGGTGGACAAGTGTATACAAGGCCTATGGACCCAAGACCAGCTGAATCTACACATAAATCTAAAGGAGATGCTGGCAGTGAAATATGCGATCCAGGCATTCAGACCACTCCTTCAACAGGGTCATCTGCTGATAAGGACGGACAACACCACAGTCATGTGGTACATCAACAAACAAGGAGGTACACATTCATATCCTCTATGCCGGATGGCAATGGACCTGTGGAATGTGGCCCTGAACCTCAACATTCAACTTCAGGCCAGATTTGTACCAGGAAAAGAAAATTCTCTAGCAGACACCTTAAGCAGAACTACCACGGATGCGCACGAATGGATGCTGCATCCAGATATTTTCAAAACCATAACAGAGAAATGGGGACTACCACAGATAGACCTGTTTGCCTCCCCACACAATCACCAATTGAAAAATTCTGCACAAGAACATACCACCCACTTGCTTGGAGGGTGGACTCACTTTCCTTCAGCTGGAAAAACCTGACAGCATATGCATTTCCACCTCTTCCCTTGATGTACAAAGTTCTACTGAAGATCAAAGAGGATCAACCAAGGGTAATTCTGATAGCTCCAGACTGGCCGAGGCAACATTGGTACCCGCTACTGAGAAGCATGTCTCGGACACACGCATGGCATCTACCTCTAAGTCCCTTACTACTAACACAGGACAACTACAGGATCCTACATCCAAACTTAAAAACACTGCAGCTAGCTGCTTGGAATATTGTATAAACCAAAATAACCCTGATCTATCTCAGAGGGTTAAGGACATTATCCTGGAGGTACGCAGACCCTCCACAAGGAAGACTTATTCAGCCAAGTGGAAAAGATACCTCATTTGGAGTGCAGCAAAGGGAGAAAATGTCTCTGTGGCAAACATAGCGCTCATCCTGGAATACTTAGCAGAGCTGTTCCATAATGGCCTGTCTTACTCCTCCATAAAGATTCATGCATCAGCAATTTCAGCAGAATACAACTTGAATCCTCCTGTTTTCTCTCATCCTCTACTCAGGCAGTTCTGGAGAGGAACAGCAGAATTACAATTCCTGTCTTGGAAAACTGCTTTCCTACTAGCAATCACTTCAGCAAGAAGGGTTTCTGAGCTACAGGCATTAATGGCAGTACAACCCTTCCTTATCTTCCATCAGGACAGAGTCTCTCTGAGAACCAACCCTACCTTTCTGCCAAAAGTGGTCTCCAGAGTATCATTGAACCAAGCGATTCATTTACCTACATTCTTCCCCAGCCCACAGAACAGGGGGGAAAGACTGCTACATACCTTGGATGTGCACAGACAATTACGCTACTATCTGGACAGAACTAAGACCAGCAGAAAAACTGACCAGCTTTTGGTAGCATATGCAACAGGAATGCAAGGAAAAGCAATTTCAAAACAGACAATCTCGAAATGGATAGGAAATTGCATTCGTTTTTGTTACTCTTTTCATGGAAAGGCATCTCCTGATAATATCAGACCTCACTCCACAAGAGCTACAGCCACCACTACAGCTTTCCTACGTGGAGTGGCTACCAAAGACATTTTAGAAGCTGCTACCTGGAGCTCCGTGCATACATTTGCCAAGCATTACAATCTTCCTTTATACTCTAGATCCAGAGCAGGTTTTGCAACTGCTGTTTTGCAAGGGATCATAACTACACCATCTTTATCTTAGTACCGCCTCCCCCAGTTTGGCTATGGTATTCTACCCATATGTTAGGACTGCAGATGCATCCTTGAAGGACATAGTACAGTTTTGTACCTACCATAAATGTAGATGTCCAAGAGGTATGCATCTGCAGTCAGGATTACCCACCCTCCTTCCCCTCTGTGGTACTCCTAGGGTATTTACCCATCTTTTAGCTAGCTAGGGGAATCTGTTATGGTGTATTTGTTTGTATATATGTATATATATATATATATATATCTATATTTGTTTATATTGTTTGCTCTCCACTGTTTGGAATTATTGCATTTATCCAAATTTAGCCTTACTAGAGGGCACCTGGCATATGGGGCAAGAAATACTGAGGAAAATGGCGTCGGCTGATGCCTTTATACCCAATAAACAGCAGCTATGACGTCGGGTGAAGTGCGACATCAGCCGAGGCCAGACCCAGACTTTGGAATCCGGCCGACCGAAGGGCTGCCTGAGGCAGGACAACCCATATGTTAGGACTGCAGATGCATACCTCTCGGACATCTACATTTATGGTAGGTACAAAACTGTACTTTCTCTCCACCCCCCCCCCCCCCCCCGCTCCTAAGAAGCCTGATGAGTTTTATAGGGTGCCTGAGGATTGTAAATGTCCTGCTGCTGACTCTTTGGTAGTGTCTGTAGTCTCTGATAAGCCATCTCAATTGCTTCCTTTGCCCAAGTTATTGCTTTCTCACAAAGACAGCAGAACTGTGGACAGGCTGGGCAAAAGGGTTTTCACTTCTGCTACCCTAGCTTTAGGGCTATTTATTATCAGACCCATATGTCTAGGTGTGTGTGTTAGCTCTTCTTTCTCAGGCCTGTCAACTTATTTCTGATTTTCCAGACTCTCCTTGCTGTGGACTTCCTCTCAAGTCATTCGTCATTTTATTAAATCTAGTTATAATGTGGCAGATGCCTCTTCCAGGGTTGCTGTTTTTGGTTCAGTTATGAGGAGGTATTCTTATCTTTGCCTTCAAGCTCTGCCTGATGATATCAAAGCTAAGTTTTTTGGATGCTCCTCTGGATTCTAATCTTTTGTTTGGGGAGGCTGCTGCTGGTTTAAGTCCCTTCAGGTTAGGGGTAAGGCCTTATGGGAACTTAAACATGGGTTTGTTTCTCCTGTGTCTAAATTTCAGAGAAGCTACCCTGGTAAGCCTGCCTTTGTTCGTGGGCAATCACGTCCTTCTACTAAAGCTAAGAAGAGTGGCAAATGGTCTCCTCCTGCTAAGACTGCTCAGTTTTCAGGGACTCTGTAGCCTTCCTTTCTGGGTAACCCAGGAGCTGTGTGACTAACCATCCCTTCCCAGCTATGTTCCTCTTTCTCTTTCCCTTCTCTTTCTCTTCTGGTTTGGCTTCAGAACACTCAGGATTCTTGGGTTCTGTTGATCATTCATCAAGGGTACTTTATGGTGTAGAAATCCCATCCTCCATTTATGGGTATTCCTCACCATCCTCAGGAACATCTTCCCTTTTTACCAGAGGTCCTTCAAGATCTCTTGTCTCAGGGTACTATTTAAGAGGTACCTGTGTCCCAAAGGGGGGGAAAGGGTTCTACTCCCGACTGTTTCTAGTACCCAGAAAAGAGGGCACTTGGAGACCTATTCTAGACCTGTCTCATTTAAACACTTTTATAAAGGTACCTTCCTTTCGGATGTTGTCCCATCAGATTTAGTTTTCTCTCTTGCACCCTCAGGTCTGTATGGTGTCTCTGGATCTCAAGGATGCTTATCTCCATATTCTGATCCTTCCTCTTTTCAGGAAGTTTTTTGTATTTCTCTGTTGCTTCCTGGTATTTTCAGTTCTCTGCTTTGCCCTTTGGCCTTTCTACTGCTCCAAGGGGGTTCCCAATGCCTTGCTGTGGTGCTTGCCTTTTGCAGACTTCCAGGGAATCCAAATATTTCCTTACTTGGATGACCTGTTGATTCAGGTGTCCTCTCCAGAGGCCCTTTTGCAAAATCTTCATTTTGCCATATCCCTTCTTCAGAGTTTGGGGTTCACTATAAATTTCAAAAAGTCTTCTCTGACTCCTTAGGATCATGTTTTTCTGAATTGCAGGATTCAGACTGTGCCAGTGCTTGCATCACTGCTCCCTCCAAAGGCCTTAACTCTCATTTCTTTTTTTCACACTCTTCTTCCTCTGGCTTCCATTACTGCCAGGGAGTTTGAGAGTTCTGGGTTTCATGGCATCCACCATTCCGATGCTCCCTCTGGCCAAACTTCATAGAGAAAGTTTCAGTGGTTTCTGAAGTCAGTGTGGCTTCAGCATGCTCATCCTCTAGAATTTGTAGTGCCTCTTCTTCCTTTCCTCAGACAGGGACTTCTCTGGTGGATTTAGCAGTTGCCTCTGAATCCTGGGATCTCTTTTCATCTCCTTCTCCCCTCTCAGAAATTGTTCACAGACGTCTCGGACATGGGATGGGGGGGGTGGCTTTTGGTTCCCTAAAAGTAGAGGAGGGTGTGGTCACCTTGTCAGCAGAAGCAGCACATCACTGTCAAAGAGATGAGAGCTCTTCTGCTGGCTTTTCAGGCCTTTCAGTCTGTTTTCTCCAGGGCCTCTCAAGGTATTCACAGGCAGTACCACAGTGATGTGGTATATCAGCAAACAAGGAGGAATGAGATCTTATCTTCTTTGCCAGTTGGCACATCTGGCATGGGATCTTGCTGTCAAGCGTCAAGTGACTCTTCAGGCAGTTTATATCCCTTCCAGTCAGAGCATTGTGGCAGACACTCTGAGAGGGTCCTTAACTCAGTCCCACAAATGGATGCTTCACAGGGAGGTGTTTCTGGACATTATCCACCAGTGGGGTACTCCTCAAGTGGATCTTTTTGCCTCCCCTATGAACAGACAACTTCATCTGTTTTGTGCCAGAGCCCCAGGCCCTCTGGTATGGAAGGTGGATGCACTCTCATTATCTTGGAAGGGGATGTTTCTTTATGCATTCCATCACCTTCCTGTTATTCGAAAGTCCTGTTTGGAATTAAACAGGATGCTCCCAAAATCTTGTTGGTGACTCCCTTTTGTCTGCGACAGTACTGGTTCCCTCTTCTGCATCTAGCCAGTGGCAATCATCACAACTTACCTCACAGGGTAGATCCAGTCACACAAGACACGGGATCTCTCATCCATCCCCACCTGTTCATGCTTTCACTGATACTGTGGGTGATTGGATTTTGATTCCTCATATACACCTTTTTTCTGTGGAAGTGCTGCAATACCTGCAAGAGGCCAGTAAACCTATGACTAGGAAATCCTACTTATCCAAATTGAAGAGGTTTTTTTTTTGGAGTCTCTCTCGTAACCTGGACCCACTTACTGTGGATGCTCCTTTGGATGTTCTTCTTGTTTCACTGTTGCAGTCATTACATTTGGGTTATCTGCTTGCAGGTAGCCCTCAGTTGGCCTGATTAACAAAGTCTTGGGTACTGTGTTGGTTGCTGTCCCTTCTTCCATGACGTCAGTTCGTCAGGGGTATAAAACATGTAGCGATGCTATTACATCAATCTTTCTTGCCGTGCGGTGCCTGAAGCAGAAGCAGTTCACAAGTGCCGGTTGGCTGACTCCTGAAATTTTCGTTTTCGAGTTTCAGAACCAAAGTCTTCAACTAAAGCTAAGTACCTCGTTGGGGAAACTTTTTCTTGCTCCTTACCGATGTCAGTAAAAGTTAATAATTGCATTACTTGTGGAAAGCAAATACCTCATAAAGTGGTGGTTCTGCGGTAGTGTTGTCGCCTCACAGTAAGACGTTGTCCTGTTCGATTCTCTGCTAGAGCATCTTTTGTGTGGAGACATGCGTGAATGGGCGTACCTTCGTTGAAGGTTGTGCGTCAGGGCCGGCAACTCGGCACGTAAAAATCTACTGCCAATCATTAGTGGACCGGAGTTCCACTGTGGCGACCCCTAACCGGGAAAAGCCGAAAGGCACAACAACAACTGTATTCCTTGCCTAGGCCCAGACCACGACATACCTTGCTGTCAGTTTTGTGCTTTATTTAATCAGTGCACAATCCGTCGTCTGTATATTTTCGCCTCTAAATATTTCGGTTCTCAGTTTAATTATCCAGAAATGTCGTCGGTTAGCCATCCAACTATGGGGAATCCCGAAAAAACACAAAGATAAAGACAGAGACAGGCCGCCGAGGTCCAAAACTGCTGACAACACTTCTACTAAGCCAGTCGCCAGTTCGTCGGTACTCAGTGAGGCACTTTCGCATCTCCTGCTCTGATTCGCAGGCCTCTACTGAGACGCATTCAGAGTCCTGAATGCCGCGAGATGCTTCAACTATGGAACCTGCAGATGTCTCTACCTTGGATGGGTCCGAAGCCACTGTGCAGGCACTGGCTTCTGAGGGTGTATTCAGGCCTATGGACTTGCATATTAAACCAACGCCTCCTCCTTTACTTAGGCCTAAATCTCAATCCATGCCTAAAAAAATGACGCCCAGGCCACATGCTCAGGCCTCTATGCCTAAAAAACAAATGATAAGAATGGCTGAAGATCTAATAACTCTAATCAGGGGTAGCCAATCCCCCCCCCTTCTAAGAGGCCTAGGACTGAAGTTGATTATGAATCTTCTGATCAGGATTCTGTTTTTTCTGATTCTTCTGATGATCTGGATTTGCCCTTATCTACTTATGAAGATTCTGATGCAGAGGACTCCATTCCCTCTGCTTCCCCTCCTGAGGAATTTTCTTTTGGGGAAACCTTACATACTGTAAGGGAGCATTTCCATTGGGAAAGCCAGGATTTTTCTGATTTAAAAAAGAGGCTTAGGGATTTCCTTCTCCTACCTCAGCGTAGGCCTTTAGCTATTCCTCCTGTACTAGACATTGTTGATGATGCTTTTTCGGAATCTAGTTTGACCCCAGATTCCCTGCCTCCTGCTCCCAGAAAACCTGACAGATACTACAGGGTCCCTGAGTCCCACAAGTTCCTTTTTAAAAATCCTATTGCAGATCCAGAGACTATTTCACAGGGGCCCAAGGGCATTAAGGCTTCTACCGCTAAAAATCCTACCCCTTCTGATAGAGAATCCAGGGCACTGGATAGATGGGGTAAGACGATTTACACTTCTGCAACCTTGGCCATTAAGGCTTTAAACTGCCAGTTTCATATGTTAAAGTATCAGCAACATGTTATTGGACTGCTTAAACAGAAAATTATGTTGATTCCTGACTGTGTGGAAAATAAAGAATTACAGGATTTAATGCATTCTGCTGAACAAGTTGGAAAACATACTTTGCAATGTGGTTTTGATTCATTAGAGGCCTCTTGCAGAGCTGCTGTTACTGGGTCTGTGCTCAGAAGGCATCCGTGGCTCAAGGAGCAGTCTTTGCCTGATCATGTTGAAGCTAAATTGTTGGATGCTCCTTTAACTCAGGACCGCCTGTTTGGCAACAAGGCTGAGGAAGTTCTTAAAAAGATGGAAGATAAAGCTAAATCTATGCAAACTGTTAAAGATTATTTTACAAGTTCAGCCTCCTAGATTTAGTAGGCACTGGCCCTCTAAGAATTGGTCCTTTCCAGCCCCTTCCAGGTCTTCTCAAGCCAAACCCAGACACAGAAAAACCCCAGGTTTCAGTCCCAGGGGACACACAGAACTAGGCAGTGGGGGGCCTCCACTTCCAAATCTGGGAATAATAAGACTCCTCCCTATGGTAAACTGTCTCAATGACTACTTATCAACTGACTACCCCTTTGGGAGGAAAGATTACTCTTCATGCAAAGAATTGGGAACTCATTACCCAGGACAAATGGGGTTTAAATATAGTGTCCCAGGGATACAGATTTCACTTCCACACGTTGGCAACACCAAGTGGGTGGCCCAACCTACCCCCAAATCAGTGGGGAGAGGCCCAAAAACAAGTAATTTCTCTCTTAAGCAAGGGGGCTAATCAACTGGTACCAGAAGAGTAAAAGGGACAAAGTTTCTACTCGAGACTTTTCCTGGTACCCGGAAAAGACAATTCATGGCGTCCTGTTCTGGACCTGTCTACTGTAAACACCTTTTTTGGAGATTCCAAAATTCAAGATGCTGACTCTTCACCAATTACTTCCTATGCTAGGCAAAGATGCCTAGTTGGCAACACTAGATTTAAAAGAAGCATACCTGCACATCCCAATCAGGGAATCTTGCAGAAGATACCTGCGCTTCAAAGCAGGCTACATGCAGTATCAGTTCTCTGCACTGCCCTCTGGCTTATCTACTGTGCCCAGGGTATTCACAAAGTGCCTAGCTTCAGTTATTGCATTTTGCAGGCAAAGAAATATTCAAATATACCCATACCTGGATGATTGTCTAATTCAGGCAGAAAGCCAGGACAAACTTTTGAATCATCTGGCCTTTGTACAAAGGGTTCTAACTTGTCTGGGGTACACCATAAACGAAAAGAAATCACACCTGGTACCCTGTCAACAAATTATATTCTTGGGAGCAAGCTTGAATACAACTTCCCAGATGGCTTACCTCACGCCAGAGAAACAAATTCATTTGACAACCTAATTCAAACAAGTGGCCACAAAAGCCCTGCTATTTGCAAGACAAATACTGCAAGCCTTGGGGTTCATGGCCTCCTGCATTCTTCTAATTCCATCTGCAAGACTGCATATGAGGAAACTACAGTGGTATCTAAAAAGCCTATGGTGTCAACATTCTCAAGACCTGGAAACAATGATTCCTATCATACCTTGCCTACGCCTAGAGTTCCTTTGGTGGGAAGAGGCCTGCCAACAAAACAATGGACTACCTTTTACACAACCCCCTAACGCCCAAACCCTAACAACAGACGCATCAGACTCTGCATGGGGCGCTCACGTGGCAGGGAAGTGCATTCAGGGCAAATGAAACCCAAGTCAAATGCACCTGTATATCAATCAAAAAGAAATGTTAGCTGTACAGAATGCTCTGACAGCCTTTAAGGACCACATTCTTCCAGGACAACTAATGGTAAAGACGGACAACACCACTGTTATGTGGTATATAAACAAGCAAGGGGGTACACATTCTTACCCCCTCTGCAGACTAGCCATGGCATTGTGGAACACAGCTTTGAGCTACCAAGTGCACCTACAAGCTCAATTCCTGCCAGGAAAATTAAATACACTGGCAGACGGACTAAGCAGAAACCTCATGGACCCACACGAATGGAAACTGGAACCAAGGATTTTCAACATATTGGCAAGCAAATGGGGGAGCCCAGATATAGACCCGTTTGCCTCTCCCCAGAACTACCAATTCGACAAATTTTGCACAAGGGCTCCCCACAAACAAACCTGGAAAGTGGATGTTCTGTCCTTCAGCTGGAAAAACCTATCGGTCTATGCCTTCCCCCCTCTGCCTCTGCTCTCCAAAGTACTACTAAAAATCAAAAAGGACAAACCAAGGATGATTTTGATTGCTCCAGAATGGCCGCGCCAACACAGGGACCCCCTCCTGCGCAGTTTCACAGTTATCTCCATGGCACCTGCCTCAGACTCCTTCCCTGCTGTCTCAGCAAGAGAACTAGATTCTGCACCCTCAGCTTCTAACACTGAACCTTGCAGCCTGGCTAATTATTTAATCTCTCCTTTACCATCCCTCAGCAAACCTGTGATGGATATCATTTTAGAGGTAAGGAGGCCTAGTACTAGAAAATCTTCTGCTGAAAAATGGAAAAGATTCTGTGCCTGGAACCAGTCTCAATGGATGAGCACAGCAGCGCCCAATTTACCTCAGATTTTACAATACTTAACTGAGATGCTTCACAAAGGCCTGTCTTTTTCCTCCATTAAAATCCATGCCTCAGCTCATTATAACACACAACCACCCCTCTTCTCTCATCCACTGCTCAAGCAGTTCCTCAGAGGGGCCAAAAATTTGAGACCACCCAGGGGAGCTCCAACCCCTGCCTGGGACCTTAACTTTGTCTTGGAGAAACTCACTCTACCTCCTTTTGAGCCAGCTGCTACTGCAGACTTAAAATTTCTTTCTTGGAAAACAGCTTTCCTTTTAGCAATCACTTCTGCTAGAAGGGTATCTGAATTACAGGCCCTTATTGGCAGTGGAGCCTTTCATCAGCTTTCATGCAGACAGGGTGTCCCTCAGAACCAACCCATCCTTCATGCCCAAGGTGGTATCCAGTGTGGCTCTTAATCAGTCCTTTCATTTGCCAACCTTCTTTCCCAATCCACAGAATAAAGGGGAACAGATACTGCATTCCTTAGATGTGCACAGACAACTTAGATTCTACTTGGACAGGACTAAACCTCAAAGGAAATCTGAACAACTGCTGGTGGCATTTGCTGAGGGGCAGAGGGGAAGGCTATTTCAAAACAAACCATTTCTAAATGGATAAGCCATTGCATTAATTTCTGCTTTAAGCACCATGGAAAAGCTATCCCCCAGGGGATCAGGCCTTACTCCACCTCTACAGCCTAACTTAACAAATTTTAAATAAATTAAATAAATAAATCCCAGACTGTATCAAACCAGCATGGAGCTAAGATGGTATGCACAACACTTGAATTGCAATTCAGATATAGTAGACAGGACCATGGTTCTTCTGTGCTGTGTGGGTTCTAATGATACATTCCCTCTGTTTAGACTAATCCTGCTTCTGTACCAGTGAGATATCTGATAAATTGAATTGTGACAGGATTACAGTGTGTTTGCTTCATAGTCATGAATATAAGCTGAAGCTGCATTAATGACCACTGACCAGAGATCTTGACTGTGCAAGACATGTTTCAAGGGGGCTTACTAATTTAAAAATCATAGTGCAGGTGATTATGCTTTCTTATTGGTTAATGTCCTTTGGAGGAGCGGGGCTGTATAGCACTCCTGCATCTAGATGTAGGTTTACTTAGAATACAGAAGTGGCTTTCCTTGTCGCAGTGACCATGGAGTAGTTGGCAGTACATCAGTCATAGTATAGGGGAACTGCTTACCCATTTTCAGATGTGCTGTGGTGTATTGTTATAACGTAATGCTGTTTATTGGGATTTGACTTGGCATGCAGTCCTGCAGCAAGCTACCACTGATGGTGTAGTATGCAATCCAGGCAGATTTAGTTCAGGCAAAAATCACAGTGTTAGTGCTGATGAATTCAAAGTGGTTTGTATGTGGCACTAGGCAATCATAGATGCTGGGAAGGAAGGGTAGGCAGCAGTGAAGCAGAGAGAGAGAGAGAGCTCTGTGTTATTTGGTACCTAGTTCAGCAAAACGTTTTACTGAAATGCCTCATTGATTGTTCCTCCATTCCACAGTTACTGTCATCTCATTTAATCATGCATTAATATTGATGACTGTGCAGTGAACTATTACATGCTGTGTAGTGAGACGGACATATGTATAAAGTTTTGAAGCAGAACTTCAGTTTAGTAATAGTACCAATTTCGACTGATGCATTTGCGATGATACTGTATATATGTGTAGTAATGCACGTATATGCGTATGTTTTCATTGATAAAATTGAAAATGCCTGATTAAGTATCCATCTGATATATACTGACTGCTTTTTTTCAGTAATATGGCATGCTGTAATATTAGTGATAAGTGATTTTCTCATCTAAAACTGGAACACTTGTGTCTTGGCTAGATAAGGATGTATGGATTAAATTTTCAGTCCTAGAGAACCTTATGAAGTGAAATGACACAGCTGACTTCTCAGTTTTCAAGCTGCCCAGGAGAATTTTTGATTAAACCAGATAGTATTTGCTATTTGATTAAAACTGAGGAATATAAACTTTATAACAGCCATTAAAAGGTATACTCAGATGCTTACTGTATTTATGGAAAAGTGACCAGAAGTTGGGAGATTGTTCATGGGGGCACTTGGAAAATTTAATTCCTGTTGTAACATGCTTATGGTACAAGTAAAAATCTGGTTTGTACATTTGAATGAACAGTTTTTTGCCCCTGCTGCCTGCTTGATCCATCATATCCTATCTTGGTCTACTCATGCATTCTTTCTGCATCAGTGTGGCAAATGCCAACCAGGAAGGACCATCATTTAGGTAGCCATCAGGATGGATCATTTTATATATATATATATATATATATATATATTTTTTTTTTTTTTTTGTGGTCCTCTCCCCGCTGAACATGCCCAGAGGGAAGTTTCTTTACTCACCAGTGAGAGTGGGGAGTACTGAGCTGCCTGTTTGTCCTCAGAGGAGTGGTTAGAGACAGTAACTGGTAATTCATTGGCCATTTTGGGTCATTTCCTGTTTTTTCCAGCCCCCTGCTATAAAGCACGCTTTGGCGGGCTTTTCTGGCATTAGAGAACTTAGCATAGCTCCTCATGGTCCCCTGCAGAGTTCCTAAGGCAGCAGAGAGCAGAAAAAGCGACTTTCCTGATTCTAAGTATTTTTTAAGCATTTTTATTGCTTTTTTCAACCTTTTGTGCATTTCGACCACTGTTTCTGCATATATTATTGTGATATTACCTGTTTTCTCTGTTTTTCTGAGCTTAATTTGTTGACTGCACTTCTTAGCTTAAGTTTTGCTTATAAGTTAACCTACAGGCTAATACACTCAAGTGTACTAGCCTTTGATAGCATTTAGTCGAAAAACCAAGCATTTACTGTATTTTCTGTCTGTGTGTGTAAAAAAACTAAAAAAAACCCCAAAAAATACTTCTGCTTTCCTAACTTTCCTAGCTAGTTGTTCCAGTGATCAGATTTTGCTGATCCCTGGGCTTTGTATTTGGTTCCTGTGTTCCTCCATTTTCTTGTGTGGCCAGAGGGAAGTTTCTTTACTCACCAGTGAGAGTGGGGAGTACTGAGCTGCCTGTTTGTCCTCAGAGGAGTGGTTAGAGACAGTAACTGGTAATTCATTGGCCATTTTGGGTCATTTCCTGTTTTTTCCAGCCCCTGCTATAAAGCACGCTTTGGCGGAGTTGCCACAGGAGCACACAAGAGCAGCGGTTAATCAAGGTTAAACTATTCGGGCTACCTAAAGTCCACTCTTCAAATTTTCCCTTAAAACAGCCTTCCTTGAACTGTACTGCTGATCTAACCAGCGTATTCTATATCTAAAAAGCTCAGCTCTACTTGATTCCTAAGTAGAATATTCTCTATCTGTAAAGCCTAGCACTTGCTCCTAAAGTACTTTTTACTTGATATAGCACTTTTATCATACATAGTAGCCCACCAGCCAAAACCCCTTTGATCACCCACATCCCCGGAGTCTTTTAAAGTCCTTGTCTATTCCTTCTAGCATGTCGAGGGATCAGTTGCTAGTGTCCTCTCCTGCTCAGCTGGTGAATCTGGGAATATTGAGGCAATGTTACAATTGTCTCATGTACACGGACAACCCTCTCCTTCTCCCACAAAACACAAATACATGCGAGAGATGCAACTATATAGCCAAAGTGGAGGCTGAGCTCTCTCAACATAGAACTGGTAAGACCAGACAGGAGGAGAAGGTAACCACACACACCACAAACCCAGTCTCACATAGTACTATCACAACTTCAAATCATACACATAAATACACAAAGACATATTTGGAGGCTCTGATCAAAAATCTACCAAAACAGCAGAGGCCACCAAAGCAGACACCCAAACAACTGCCACCTCAGGACACAACACATGCAACACATAGACCACATAGTCAGTGTGCCAAACAGTCACAGCCCTTAAGGCCAAACACAATGCCAGACACACTCGTCATTGGTGACTCCATAGTCAGACACACTGACATCCCGCTCACCAGATTGAACAAGGAAAAGGTCACAGTAAGCTGCCTGTTGGGCACTAGAATCCGCCACATAACGCAAGCACTCCGGTCTCTCAACAGCAGGTACAAGTACGACTCTGTCATTGTCCACGCTGGTGTGAACGACCTGAGACGTACCTCCTTGGACTACATGAAAAGAGACATAGAGGAGCTCTCTGATTATGTAGCCCAGGCAGGTATGACCCTGACCTTGAACAGTATCCTACCTTCACCAAGAATGATGCCACAATACAGAGACAAGATGATCAGCTTTAATAATTGGCTTAAACTCTGGTGTCATTCAAAGGGGATCAAATGTCTGTCTGCCTGGGATGACATGCTGGACAAGCCACGCTGCTTCGCAAGGGACGGCTTGCACCTGTCACCCTGGGCTTCGGATATTGGCAAAGGCTCTTGCCACCCCCATAGTGCCTTTTTTAGGCAAGGCTCAAATTCTAAACCTACCACCCTAGAACACAAAAAAGGAAAAAAACTAAGGGTAATGCTGCTCAATGCCAGAAGTCTCAACCTCAAGATGCATGCACTCGAAGCCCTTCTCAGTATGGAGAACATCGATGTCTGTGCTTTGACTGAAACCTGGTTCAAGGCTCCCGTGAGCACCCCGGCACTATCAGGCTTTACCTCATATCATGCGTTCCGGCCCCAAAATCCGGACAACACCAAGAAAGGAGGGGGGTGTCTATATTCATCAAGAACACCCACACCTCAAGGTTGGTGGCAACGCACGATGCATCGGAGACCATCCAGGTGCAATTAACCATAGGCAAGACTGCTCTGCAATTTGTAGCATGTTACAGGCCACCCTCTCAATCTCAAGAACCTCACATAGCTTTCCTGAAAACACTGGAGGGGACAAATGTATCTCTAAACACCATCATACTAGGTGATTTCAACTACCCGAATATAGACTGGGATCACTACTCAAGCCCCAACACTCTAGCCCAAAGGTTCCTAGAGTTCATAAACTCAAATGCCATGGAACAACTAGTCACCATCCCCACAAGAGGAGATAACATACTAGATCTCATCATCACGAACATGGGGTCACAATGTTCAACACTGGAGGTATACCCTTCATTGGTGAGATCAGACCATAAACTAATCTCACTGGAAGTCCACATCCCCCCACCTGAGATAAAAAAGACCACAGTGAAGAACTTCTTAAAAGCCGACTTCACACTTCTAAAGGCTAGTGTGGTCTCTTTTAAGGCCCCCGAGACTGCGGAAACCATTACTCAAGCCGCTGAATCACTTACAAATGCCTTCTACCAGCACCTACAGGACTGCATGGATCAGGCAATCCCAAACAAAGCAAAGACTCTTTGTACCAAAGGCAAGCATCCAGTTTGGTGGACCCCAGCCATAAACAAGCTCTACAACAAAAGGAGGAAGCTACTACAAGATAGAGCAAAATCCTTAAAAGGGAAAACACCCTTGATCATTATAAGTAAAAAACTAAGATCTCTCATAAAATCATCCAAGGCAAATTTTGAGAGAAAAGTCGCAAAGGACTCAAAGGACAATCATAAGGCCTTCTTTAGCTATCTTAGAAACCTGGGAGGAAACTCCCAGATATGCTCAGAATTAGTTCAAAATGATGTAAAAATTACTGAACCTACAGACATTGCCAACATACTGGCTGACAGGTTCAGTGCAACCCCCCCCCCCCAAAAGGTGAGATATCTATACCAGAGAATTATAGCCCCCCAAACATCTCTAACGCTCAGGTGAGAACTGCTCTTTCCAAGGCAAAAAACACAGCATCCATGGGACCAGATGGTGTCCCCGGATGTGTGCTCCACGAACTCAATGAGGAATTAAACCCGCAGTTAGGGCAGCTGTTTAATCTTAGCCTCACCTCAGGATACGTGCCTAAGGAGTGGCGTACGGCAACTGTGGTCCCACTTCACAAAGGCGGTGCCTCCACCGACCCCGTCCCATCAGCTTGACAAGCTTGATCTGCAAAGCTATGGAGAGGATCATAATGGAACTCATAAATAAAGACATAGGAGACTTGCAGACTTTGGATCTGACCCAGTTTGGCTTTGTCAAGGGCAGATCATGCCTTTTAAACCTGGTTGACTTTTTCGAAACCGTCACCAAGGCCATTGATGAGGGAAAGGCAGTCCACAGAGCCTACCTCGACCTGGCAAAGGCTTTCGACACAATACTCCACTCAGGTATCATTGAAAAACTCATCAGCTTAAATGTAAACCCATACGTCACAAGATGGGTTGCAAATTGGCTAAGTAACAGAACCCACAGGGTCAGAGTTGCTGGCGCCATGTCAGACTCAAAGCCTGTCAAAAGTGGTGTCCCACAGGGCTCAGTCCTGGGCCCTCTCCTGTTCGGCATCTACTTTTCAGAAGTACAAGCAAACACAGGAGGATTATGGCTGACAAAATTTGCAGATGACTGCAAACTGGCCATAGTTGAGAACACATCTGACACAGATATCCTTCAGAAGGGTCTTATAGAAACAGAAAACTGGTGCCAGAGCCATGGCCTAAAGTTAAACGCCAAAAAATGCATAGTCATACCCTTCGGAAAAACAAGGTTACCCCTAGCTACCATATAGGCGGCAACCCACTAAGCACAGAAGAGGTTATCAGGGATCTGGGTACCCAGGTTGACAGTAACCTTTCATTTGACACTCACATTGCCAAAGTAGTTAGGAAGACCTTCTACATTGCCCACCTGATCATGAAGGGATTCACATCTAGATCAAGGGAAGTCATCGTCCCCTGTACTCATCACTCATCAGACCAATGATTGAGTACAATGCCCCATTCGAATGTACCTGACCGACACCTGCAGCAACTGGAAAGGCCCCAAAGTTCCTCACCAAAAGGATAAAGGGTCTCAAAAATATGTCCTATGCTGCCCGACTGAAGGAACTTCAGCTCTATTCAGTCGCCACCGTCTGCTCAGAGGTGACCTGTGCCTGACATACAAGGCCATGTCCAACCCAGAATTGATGAACATGCTTCACCTCAAAAATCTAGATCCCTCAGAACTACAAGGCGGAGACTTAAACCTTGACACGGTTATTAATAGGACGTGCTGGAGGGACAGATTCATCACCCAGAGACTCCCTATGCTGTGGAACAAAATCCCGGTACATGTGAGGCAGAGCACCTCGCTGGCTTTGTTCAAGAGAAATCTTGACCAATGGATGGGAGATCGCAGATATACCCCAGGGATTATCTCAGTGTCACTGCTTGACAGAGGCACAGCAAAATAATGGGCATAGTATCCTCCAAACTAAAGGGGTGGCGAAAGCCACAAAACTCTGGGCTAGGCTTATAAATGCCCTTGGGCAGATAGCCTAGTATGAACCTATGAACCAACATCTCTCCTAAGGCTTGGAGTACAGTGGGTATCAAGAATGCATCACTCACATGTCCATTCTTAATCATTGTTGCAGTATTCTTTACAATAGAGATATCCTGGTAAAGATGGCCTTACATCTGGCCAGCATACCAAAGCTTTGGGTCCTTCCAAGTGCCGTATGTCAAACATGTGTCCTATATCCAATGTGTAGGGTACATAAGTGACATACAAGCACCAAATCCTCAAAACTTCTTTGCCGCCAGTCCAAACTCTGTGTTTTGAATTCATATTGAAAGTCATTTTATCCCTTGTACTTCTCCAAACTTAGGGCAGATAAGTATCCTGTTGTAGAATCTTCCTTTTCCATATTGTTTGTTTTTTTGAACCTGAAGGCACATGTCATCCAGAAAGGGGAAATGTGAGTGTGAGAGACAGATTCTCTATAAGGATAGACACGAGAAGTGGCTTTTTTGTTTGGGTGCAGATCACGACCACAAACAGTGTGATGTTTCTTAGGCATTTGTTCCTAAGACTCAACATAGCCATCTTTCCTTTCTGTCTATTTAGAGAATTAGTGGTTGAAGTTACTCAACAATGGCTTCTGAATCCAGATACTTCTGCTGTCCAGCCTATGCTGGAAGTCTCTGTATGGTCTGATGAGCCCAAGGATCATTTGCTTCCAGTGACTGTTGCCTCTATAGTGACCCCGTTGGAGGCCGACACAGGGCATGCCATTCAAACATCTTCTGATACTGAGCCAATGTCCATTGTGGATGAGAAGAGGGAGCCATGGCTGGTAATTTCTGGAGGGCCTGGGAGAATTCCACAGATACTTGTAAGGGAAGAAGTATCAAATTCCATTGTAGAGGTAAAAGCAGGGTTTACATCCTCCTAAGTTTGTTAGGGTTGAGGTTCCTGTAAAAAAGAAACAAACAAAAGAAAAAAAACTAGGCCTATGGCTCCTTTTCCTAAAGTTCCCCAGAAGGAGTGGCAAGACTTCTCCCTGGCTGAAGAACTTTTCTTTGTGGAAACCATTATTAAAATGATGGAACATTTTTACTGGGAAAGAGCTCAGATGTTTGATATCCAGAAGAGGTATAGTGAACTTTTTTATAGATGAATTATCCAGACCTTCTGCAGGTCCTCATGTTTGGAAGCTCTTCTAGACACTTTTACATGTCCAATAAACATTTGCCTTGCTACCCTGTTTCCAGCAGTCTATCAAAGTCAAAACTCCTCCCTGTGCCTGTCTGTAGATGTGATGGACCACTCACCTGTGGGGACAGGAACTGCCTTTCAGATCCACAGACCTGACCCATCAAGTTTTTTAGTGCCATAGAAAGAGAAGGATCTCTGAAAAGTCTGCTTCAAACTCTGGACTTTAAAGCTGCTAAGCTAAGATAAGAAACCTTTTGGGCTTTTATTTCCTCCCCCTGTCTTTTCTGTCTCTGCTTGAATAGTGCATTCTGCTGCTCTGTCTGTTTTCTACTGATTAGAAATTTTGTATATTCTTCTGTTTTACTTTGACATGCACAGTAAGGCCTGTTAATTAAAAGCTTCATTTGGAAGTTTTGACTGGAAAACTTGCTGATATTGCATTTTTTTTTTCATTTTTGGTTATGGTTATTTGACTTAACTGAGTAGGATTACAGCATTTTATTTATTTATTTTTTCATTTAAGTCATGATTTTAGCACCATTTGTTATGTTAAACACTTCTGACAAGAATTTATCAGTTTGATTTATTTCTAGTCTGATGCTGTTTTAGGTGGTATCCATTCATTTGGACTGAAGCTAGCCCTTTTCTACAAAATCAGGAGTCTTTTGTACATATATTTTGTGTTTTAAACTGTGTTCTTGAAAATTCTGTCATTTTCTCAGTGTAGTGTTCGAAATAGTATCCATACAGAAAGTCTTTAGATTACTGTTTGGAGGAAGAATAGTGGTATTTGTCTATATTTTTACTAGGCTGACTGTGCAGCCAGTATTTGATATTAAGTTGGTTAGTTTCATGTGCCCTGACTTGATGGACTCTGATACTGTGACCTCCCCCACACCCCTCCACCATGTACCCCTTGTGTACCTAAAAACATAGTATTAAATCAATAATTATACCTATACCCTATGACTTGTGACTCTGAGTAGCATAGCTTTCCATCAGGCTTTTGGACCATTCATTTTCTTTTACCTCCAGGTCCCTTGGTGTGATAATACCAGAGTTGTGCATGTCATAAGGTTCAGACACATCCTCTCAGTTTGTACCATTGCCTGGTTCAGGTACTGGAGAACCAAACTCTTTAGGGTGCAGGGGAAGTCAGACATGTAGAATCTGTTGCCAGTGTTGATACGTCTCCCACCAAGGAAAGTACATGCATGAAAGAGACAGATGTCCCACCACATTGCAGGGGAGCAGTCTCAGTCTGTGTTTCACCTGAGCTGGTGGCTGTGGTTAGCCATTATAAAGGCTGTTGATTACTGGGTTCAGAACCAAGTTTTGACCAACACTGGCTTGCTCACCCTCATTCATAGGTGTGTACTAGGCTAATGGCCGTGGAGCTTTTACAAGTCTAGCCCATAGAAGTGCCCTGGCATTGTGCCACCCGACGTTAGGTCCCAGTGCCTCTATTAAGTAGAGCCATTGCAGTGATCCCTGGGGTGAACTTTCTGTTTCCCATCCAATCATCAAGATTTCTCTTGAAGAGGGCCAGTGAGATGCTCTGCTTGACAGTTATGGGAAGTCTCTGGGTTATGAACCTGTCCCTCCAGCATGTTCTGTTGATTGTGGTAATGAGGTTGAGGTCTCTGGAGCGTGTGGTGCGGAGGGATTTGGATTTCTTTAGATGTAGCATTTCTAACAGAGCTGGGTCAGGCATGGCTTTGTAAGTCAAGCAGAGATCGCCTCTTAGTAGATGATATGAGACAGAGAATAGCTGGAGGTTTTTTTGAGTCTGTCTGTATAGGACATGTGTTTAAGCCTAGGTTCCTTTTCGTGAGATACTTTTGTGGCCTTTCCAGCTGTTGCATGTGTCTAGTGAGGTACATGCCAAATGGGGCATTATACTCAATGATTGACCTAATGAGGGAAGAGTAGAGAGAGAGAGATGATGACCTCCTTATTCCTGGATACAAAACCCTTGGTAAAGAGATGTGCCAGATAGAATGATTTTCTGACCACAGTGGCAATGTGGTGGTCGAAAGAGAGGTTACTGTCAACCTGTGTCCCCAGATGTCTTATAATGCCTTCAGTGGGCTCTCATCGATGTAGTAATTAGTGAGAACTGAGTTTTTCCCAAAGGGGATGATGATGCATTTTTTGGCATTAAGCTTAACCAACCTGGGATCCTGTTTTAATTGGGGATCTGGAATGTGAGGTTTCAGAAGTGTCAAAGCCTGATCGGTCTGCTTCCTTTGAAGATGAGCAGGTTCAGTAACCCAAGCAGATGTTTTCTTTTTCCTATATGCTGACTAGCTTTAAGAATGCATTGTATTGCGAGCAATCGTCATCTTTTCCAACATCAGCATGGTATATAATCTCTTCGAGGACAAGGTCCCTGACATGGCCACCTTCCATCCATTGATCACAACTTTGGAGGATATTTTTAAGTAAACTTGCATTTCTTTTCTGCTGAATGATTCCCTGCCTAATAGAGACTTTCTCTTCTCCAAATCCATTCCCTTCAGAAATTCTAGGTAATTGGCAAGAATCTCAGGAATCTCAGGGAATGAACCTGACGCAGGCCAACAGGGTAGTTTCCAAAGATTTAATTACCAGTGTATTTGAGGAAGTTTATGCTTCTGTGTAGTTTAGAAGAGTTTGCTGCATAGTTCCCTGTTGAGCAAAAGTTCTTTGGGAAATATATTATTTTCAATATTACGTGTCTTGGGAGGGGGCTAACACTGTTTCTAAAAATGCAGTGTCATCGGTAGTGACAGGGAGGTATGCTTGGTTACTCGACCAAAACCTTTTCTTTGAATTTAAAAAATGAGATTTTGAATGCTTCACTTGATTCTGATTGTGTGCTTTGGTACAGCAGCTAATCAGATCCCTAAACACAGGGATGACAGAGGTTAATTGATGCAAGGGGTGTCAGTTTATTTCTAAGATGCTCATCGTGTTTCATTGTCGCAGTCATTACACTTGGGTTATCCTGCTGGCAGGCTACCCGCAGTCGGCCTGAATTCCAATGTCCTGGTCCGGCGTCGGTTGCTGTCGCCTCTTCCCTGACGTCAGTGCGCCAGGGGTATATAAGATGCAGCGGACGCTATTTTCTTTATTCTTTCTTGCCGCGCGGTGCCCGAAGCAAAAGCAGTTCGCAAGTGCCGGTCGGCCGACTCCTGAGATTTTCAAAACTGAATTTCAGATCAGAAGTCTTCAATAAAGCTAAGTACCCCGTTGGGGAAACTTTTTCTTGCACCAGACCGATGTCAGTAAAAGTTAACAATTGTATTTCTTGTGGGAAGCAAATACCTCATAAGGATTTTCATTCTTACTGTATTCCTTGCCTAGGCCCTGACCACGACGTTGCTAGTTGTCGGTTTTGTGCTAGATTCAACCAAGGCACTATTAAGCTTTGGTTCGATTTTGCTTTACATTACTTTGGCCGAAGGTTTAACTATATAATGCCGTCAGAACAACCGATGACCAGAGTCCGTAAAAAGTGCAAGGACAAAGAAAAAGACAGGCATCCGAGGTCCAAAACTGACGACGAAGCCTCTTCTAGGCCAGTCGCCGGTTCGCCGGTTTTCAGTGAAGCGCTTTCGCAGCCCCTGACACCTGCTACCTCAGAGCCACAGGCTGCCTCCGACTCCCATGTGGAGACAGCTAGGCCTCTGGAAACTCAAGGTATTGGGCCTATGGAAACAATTCCCTCAGATTGGTCCAGAGCCGCTGAGCAGGCATCGACTTCTGAGGGTGTTTTCAGACCTACACAGCTTACTATCAAGACCACTTCAGCAGTCAGGGCAAAGTCTAAAACACCTTTAAAGACAAAGAAACAAGTACAGCATTCTCCTGGACAGTCATCCATGCCAAAGAAACAGATGCCCAAAATGGCCGAAGACCTAATTACTTTGATCAGGGGTTCCCATCCCCCTCCTGATAAAAGGCCTAGGCAAGACACTGACTATGACTCCTCTGACCAGGTTTCTATTTCTTCTGATTCCTCTTCAGAACAGGGATATTCTCTTCCTCCCTATGAGGACTCTGATGCTGAAGAATCTATCCCTTCAGCCTCTCATCCTGAGGACTACTCTTTTGGGGAAACCCTGCACACCATGAGGGAGCATTTCTATTGGGAGAGCCAGGATTATTCAGAATCCAAGAAAAGGCTCAGAGACTTTCTTTTACTGCCTCAGCACAGGCCTTTTGCTATCACCCCTGTACTAGATATTGTTGATGATGTATTTTCTGAATCCAGTTTGACTCCTGATTCTTTACCCCCTGTACCAGTTAAGCCAGATAGGTACTACAGGGTTCCAGATTCTCATAAATGTCTTTATAAAAACCCTGCTGCTGATCCAGAAACTATTTCTCAGGGTCCCAAAGGGGTCAAGGCATCCACTGCAAAAAACCCTGTTCCTCTGATAGGGATTCTAGAGTACTGGACAGATGGGGGAAAAAGTTTACACCTCTGCCACTTTAGCTGTAAGGGCTTTAAACTGCCAGTTTCACATGCTTAAATATCAACAGTACCTAATGTCTTTGCTAAAACAGAAAATGCTTACAAGGTCTGAATGTCCTGAGAACAAAGAAATGCAGCATTTATTGCATGCAGCTGAACAAGTGGGAAAGCATACTTTGCAATGTGGTTTTGATTCATTAGAGGCATCTTGCAGAGCCGCAGTTACAGGCTCTGTCATTCAAAGGTATGCTTGGTTAAAAGAACAGAGTTTACCTGATCATGTTAAAGCAAAATTATTGGATGCTCCATTACAGCATAATATTTTGTTTGATGTTAAGGCAGAAGAGGTGTTAAAGAAAATGGAGGATAAAGCAAAATCAGTGCAGACAGTAAAGGATTTCTTACAGGTTCAACCACCTAGATTTAGCAGGAACTGGCCTTCTAAAAATTTGGTCCTTTCCAGTGTCAGACAGGCCACAAAGAGGCAGATACAGACTCCCAAGAGGCAGATCTCAGACCCAAGGCTCACACAGACCTAAACCATGGGGTGCTTCAGCCCCCAAAGGCGAAGAAGACAAATCACAACCTTATAGAAAACAGTCCCAATGACTTTCCTCTACAAATGCCAAGCACTTACCTTTTGGAAGCACCCTTAGTGGGAAAACTAGCACTTTTCTCACAAAATTCCCACATGATCACCCAGGACAAATGGGTACTGAATATTGTTTCTCAGGGTTACAGGTTCCACTTTCACACCCTACCAAGGCCAAAAGGTATGCCAGACCTGCCACACAATCAATGGGCCGAGGCACAAAAACAAATTTCTGCCCTCGTGGACATGAGGGCTATTCAAAAAGTACCACAGCAAGAGCAGGGGCAAGGATTTTACTCAAGACTTTTCTTGGTACCCAGAAAGGACAAAGCCTGGAGACCAATACTGGACTTGTCTATTCTAAATACTTTCCTGGACATTCCAAAATTCAAAATGTTGACACTGCAGCAACTTCTACTCATGCTGGGCAAGAAGGCTTGGCTAGTTACTTTGGACCTCAAAGAGGCATACTTGCATGTCCCAATCAGACAATATTGCAGAAGATACCTCAGATTCATATCTGGCTCAATACATTACCAATTCTCTGCACTGCCCTTTGGCTTATCTACTGCGCCCAGGGTCTTCACAAAATGCTTGCACCAGTAATTGCATTTTGCAGACAAAAAGGAATTAAATATATCCCTACTTGGATGACTGCCTTATTCAAGCAGAGAGCAAGGACATTCTACTAAAGCATCTGGCATTTGTAAAAAGATTACTAATTTGCCTAGGGTACACAGTAAACAAAAAGAAATCCAAACTAGTGCCCTCTCAAGAGATAATATTCCTGGGTGCAAGTTTAAATACAACTGCCCAGATGGCTTATCTCACGCCAGACAAGCAAAGACAACTGACTCATTACTTTCAAATGATGGCAACAAAGACCCAGCTACCTGCAAGAAAAATTCTGCAGGCTTTGGGTTTCATGGCATCCTGCATCCTGCTAATTCCATATGCAAGACTGCATATGAGGAAGCTACAATGGTATCTAAAAAGTGTTTGGACAAAACATTGCCACAGCCTGGAAACAATAATAATTCTTATTCCCTGCCTGCAACAGGAGTTTCGATGGCGGGCTCTGGCCTGTCACCACAACAAGGGACAGCCTTTCACTTTACCCACAGCCAGGCAGACAGTAACAACAGATGCATCGGATTATGCCTGGGGGGCACACATGGCAGGAAAATGTATTCAGGGCACGTGGCCCACGGACAAAATGCATCTTCATAGCAATCAAAAAGAGATGCTAGCTGTATAGAATGCCCTGACAGCCTTCAAGGGTCTACTACATCCAGGACAACTATTGCTAAAGACAGACAATACTACAGTTATGTGGTACATAAACAAGCAAGGAGGCACACATTCCTACCTCCTCTGCAGGCAAGCCATGACCTTGTGGAACACAGCACTGACCTACCAAGTACATCTGCAGGCACAATTCCTGCCAGGAAAGAAAAATACTCTGGCAGACGAACTAAGCAGAAACCTCGTGAACTCTCACAAGTGGAATCTAGATCCACAGGTCTTCAACATGATAAAAAGGAAATGGGGATGTCCAGACATAGATCTTTTTGCCTCCCCTCACAATTGCCAACTACAGAGATTCTGCACAAGGACTTATCACTCACAAGCATGGAAAGTGGATGCTCTATCATTCAGCTGGAAAACCCTAACAGTTTATGCCTTTCCACCACTGCCTCTGCTCCCCAAGGTACTCCTAAAAGTCAGACAAGAGAAGCCAAAAATGATTCTGATTGCCCCAGACTGGCCACGCCAGCACTGGTACCCAATCCTAAAGAGCGTGTCTCAAGGCCCAGCCTGGACTTTACCTCAAATTCCTCATCTTCTGACTCAACAAAACAATCAGATCCTGCACAGCCAACTCAGAACCTTAAATCTGGCTGCATGGCAAATAATATAGCCACTCAGAACCCGCCTCTCTCTAAAGCTGTTATGGATGTCATTTTGGAAGCTAGGAGGCCCAGCACCAGGAAATCTTATGCAGAAAAATGGAAGAGATTATGTGCTTGGAACCAGGCACAAGGACTTGAACCACTTGTTCCAAATATTCCTCAGATTTTACAATACCTAACTGAGATGCTGGACAAAGGCCTATCCTTCTCATCAATTAAGATCCATGCCTCTGCCATTTCAGCTCATTACAATATGGAACCTCCTATTTTCTCACATCCACTGCTAAGACAGTACCTCAGAGGGACAAAAAACATAAGACCCTCAAGGAGAGCACCGATACCTACATGGGACCTCAACTTTGTCTCGGAAGAGCTCACACTGCCTCCTTTTGAGCCAGCCAATACAGCTGAGTTAAAATTTTTATCATGGAAAACTGCTCTGCTCCTAGCAATAACTTAAGCAAGAAGAGTCTCAGAGTTACAGGCATTAATGGCAGTGGAACCTTTTATCATTTTTCATCCGGACAGGGTTTCTCTAAGGACAAACCCAACATTTATGCCAAAGGTAGTATCCAGTTTGGCTCTTAACCAAACCATTCATTTGCCAACATTTTATGTAAATTCCCAGAATAAAGGGGAGAGACTTCTACACTCTTTGGACATACACAGGCAGCTATGCTTCTACTTGGACAAAACAAAAGCTTTCAGAAAAACTGAACAACTGTTTGTAGCATATACTGCAGGATCACAAGGAAAGGCTATTTCAAAGCAGACTGTTTCTAAATGGATAGGACACTGCATTCGTTTCTGCTGTGCACAGCATGGCAAATCAGTGCCTAAGAGTATTAGGCCACATTCTACCAGGGCAGCAGCTGCTTCAGCAGCCTTTCTCAGAGGAGTACCAACCAAGGAAATTTTGGAGGCTGCAACTTAGAGTTCAGTGCACACTTTTACCAAGCATTATCACTTACATCTTTACTCTAAATCCAGAGCAGGCTTTGCCACTGCAGTTCTGCAGGGCCTCATAGCCACTCCTAATCCTATTTAGACCCAGCCGCCCTACCTCAGCTTTGGGATTCAACCCAAGTGTAATGACTGCAACGGTGAAACACGATGAACATAGTACAGTTGTGTACCTACCATAAATGTAGATGTTTGAGTGTATTCACTGTTGCAGTCCAGGTTACCCACCTTCTATCCCCCTTTCTTTGCTGGGACTTATCTATACTTCTCTATCCTATACAACCTATGTGGTGTATTTGCTTGTAGATGAAGGTATTGGTTATTTTAGTGTATGTTTTTATAAGCAATATGTATTGCCTACCTTCTTGGGGGCACCTGATATCTGGGGCAAGAAAAACTGAAGAAAATGGCGTCGGCTGCATCTTATATACCCCTGGCGCACTGACGTCAGGGAAGAGGCGACAGCAACCGACGCCGGACCAGAACTTTGGAATTCAGGCCGACTGCGGGTAGCCTGCCAGCAGGATAACCCAAGTGTAATGACTGCAACAGTGAATACACTCTAGCATCTACAGTTATGGTAGGTACACAACTGTACTTTTCCCTCCAGTTAATGAGATGTTTTTGACAGTCTGTTTATCAGAAGTTCCAGCCGTAGTAAAAACAAAGTACTTACAGGAAATGGCAGAACAAGATTTCTGCCAAACCGAGAGAGGTTTCTTAACCTAAAAGGATAATCCCCCCTTCCAACTTAAGACTTTGCCGAGGTGCAGCATCTGTCATTTTCAAGTTCCCCTTTTAGAGTCCCCAACTTTTTACTATTAAACTTTCAAGAAAACAGCCTTGCCATCAGTGGTTTCTGACAAATGAGTGCTGTACTTCTTTGGTAGAGGTTAGAAGTGAAAGTAACATCCTCTTTTGTTCTAGGGAGTTCCCCATTACCCGCTGGACCAGGTTTGTTATTCTATCCTGTACTCCAGCAGATGCTGGACTTGGAGGGGCATAGAATCAGTCCCTTTTGTGGACAGAATTATTGTTTTTCACTCCAGAATTTTACTGTTTCCCAAGTGAGAGGTGTTCTAGAAACTGAGATGGACCTGTCCTTTCTGAATACTTTGTCAAGGTTTCCAAGTTTAAGATGCTCAGAATGCAGACAACGCTTCCTCTCCTGCTGGACTGCTCCTTCTTGATGACCCTGGACCTGAAGGATGCAGATCATCTTATACTTTAATCATTGCTTCAGAAGATATCTGAGATTTGTTGTCGAGTTCACAATGCCATACATTACCCTTTGGGTTTTCCACAGCACCCCGAGTGTTTGACGGTAAGCCACTACTGGAGCAAGGCATTTGTTAGCCTCTTAGCATTCACCTTTTTCCTTACTTGACTAACTTGCTGATCTGTGCAGAGTATGTCTCCAGGTGTTTGGAACAGTCTCAACCTTACTCTTCCGGCTAGTATTCAACTTGAACCGTCAGAAGTCATGGCTTATACCCTCACAAAGACATATCCTCCTAGGGTGTTTTATTGAATCTGACATCTCTGATTGTCATATGTTTAACTTCTTTTGTTTTCTTTTTTAACACCTATATTAAATTAGCATTTAAGATATAGGCAAACATACATTAATGTAAAAGAAAAGATGTTATATTAACATTTTTCATTTATACACTTTGTATATCGCATATATTTTCTTTCTTTGTAATTATCATTAGTAAAAAATCCTGACTTCCCTTAAACCTCACTCCTCTTCCTCCTGAACATTATTCTGCATGTATTGTTATCACAATTTCCATTTATTTGTATGTAATGTGATCCTTCCCTTTTCTAAAGATGCTTCTTCCAGTTCTTTTATCTATTTTGTAATGTTCAGTACTTTAGCTACAGTTGCTTTAGACTTTGATTTACATTTTCTAGTAATTGCTCTTTTCCAATCACTAGAATTAAACTTGATATGGCCTTGCTATGTCTAGGCAATTCATATTATGTGTCCCATCTCAAAACAAATCATATCCTTAGTTAGGGCCATTTGCTCACTCAATATTTATGATAGAGTACCCTGTAGGAAATTTTTAAAATCTGCCAGCTCATTACACTCAACAAACTTATGATCGCACTTCTTTTTTCCCATCACACCTCCAACATTTGCTATATACCCGAGGAAAATTTCTATGAAGCCTGCTTCGGGTAATGAAGTATGTATGCAAACACTTCTAAGCAAAGAAAACTAAACCTCCTGGACTTTTTTGATATTTAGGAGCTATACATATGTTCTCCCATTGTTTCCTTGTGAACTGCTTATCCAGTCTCTCTACCTAAACTTTTCTAACCTCCTCTGATTGATTCCTATAGTTACTGTGCAATATTTTATATGCCCTACTAATTATCCTTCTTTTTAGCAGCAGCTTCCTTTCTATATTCATCTAAAAACTCTACTAGAGCAAGTCTTTCACTTAGGATTCCCCAGTCCCTTTCTCTTTGGCTGTACTCTGATATCAATCCCTGACAGAGAAGGTAGTCTCTAGCCTGCTGCCCAAATGTCTTCCTAACCTCTTCCCATTCTATTAGTGTTCTCTCTCTCTCTAGTTATTTGTTCCCAGTACCTTGGTTCTTTTGTCAGTTTTATCTAGTACATTCTAGCCCATTCTTGCTTTATTTCTGTACTCCTAAGTGCAGTCATCCCTATTAAAGAATCTCCTTTTTCCATTCTTATGTTGAATTGGTTCTTAGAAAACTTTCTTCTTACTTAATGGATGTAATATTTTCTCTTTTTTTTTAATTTCTCCAAGTCTTTTCGGTTTCTAATACCATGACAGGAATGGCTCCCATTCCTAAGTCAAAGTATGATTAAAGTTCATGAAATTAGTATTGTTTCCATCTTTGATGTCAGCCAAAAGTGCTTCATTCATTCTATATTCATAATATTCTGTACAGCTGCAGTTGTTGTTCTTAAGAATCTGCATACAAAGTCCTACTTTTCTTACTGCTTGAATTTCCCCCCTGCTTCATCATCATCCCTTTCTACTTTTAATTCTAGAGTTCCGCTTATGTTATGTATATGAACCTTAACTTTGTAGTTGTAAAGTATCTCTTCAAATCAGGTAATCCTAAACCATCGTGTTCAGTTGGAGTATCAATTTACCCACATAACTCTTGCCCTATTCCCCTTCCAGATTAAATCCTTCAACTCTTTATTAATTACTGTCCACAACTTCTCCTCTGGTTGATAAAATGTGCCTGCCCTGTATATAAAACTAAAGGGACTAAAAATATTTTGCTATCCATATCCATAAAACTGAGCTTCCAGTTTCTCAGTTTTTGTATTACAGCAGTCGATTATCTGAACTAATTGGGACCTAGGGTAAACTGGATAATCATACTGTTTGGATAATCAAACATGTAATTGAACCAGATAAAAAACTTTGAATATCTTGTTTTTCTCTGCATGCAGGAATACACTTTTCAACCATTCAGTGATTCCATTGGACAATAAAGAGTATTTTTCACACACGAGCTGGCTACAAGCTTAAAAAAACATGCGCAAGCGAATATGTATAATGTTTACATATTCAGACTTTATGATTTTTTTTCCTACCTGAAAACTTTGGAAGGCTGGTTTGGATAATCAACTCTGTGTCTTTTGTTTAGTCTATAGCCTTAGATGCCATAACAGAATCCTTTGTAACCCATACTTCTAAATATTTCATTTTATCTTGTCCTCATAAGTATGGGTATTGCTGGACTGATTCATGTGTGGGTGCATAGTTTACAGCTGTAAACTTTGTTTTGTCTTCGTTAATTTTATAGCCTGAAAAGAATTGAATCTGTCTCAGAATGTTCTAAAGCACTGCAATGTTCTTTTCTGGTTTTAACAGGTACAAAATAATAACATCTGCAAATAAAGTCAGCTTTTGTTGATTGCCATACCAATTCTATCCTTGAATATATGAGTCTCTTAATTTCTTTGCCAATGGCCCTAAATATAACAAAGGAGAAAGAGGACATCCCTGCCAGGTTCCTCTTTTCACAGACAACTTATCAGAGAGGAGAACTCCCACTTCAGTTCTTGCCCCAGTCCTTCATATATTCTCCTAACCTTATTGTTTGTCAGGGAATGCAAATACTTCCATTGCCCTACTCGTAAAATCCCAGCTTACTCTGTCGAATGCTTTCTCTGCATTAAGACCCACCAACACCAACTGTATTTTCTTACATTCTGCTTCCCTCTGGATCATCATTGTTCTGTTAATGTTGCCAAATGTTTGCTTCCCGTCCAGAAAAAAACACATTGTTCCATGTCTGTCAGTTTGGGCAGCACCTTTGCCATTGTTTTAGCTAGTGTAGACATATAAACACTTTATACTCATAGTTTAAAATTGAAATGGGTCTGTATGTAGCTATGTCTGATAGGTTTTTACTGTTCTTGTGTAATACAGCCAGCCACTCCAGCATTCTTTCAAAATGTTAGTGCTTCCCCTTCTTTTAAAATATTGTTAAACAAAATCTTCCAGATATTTATCACTGTCTTCTCTCCTAACTTAAATGCCATCTGTTCCTGGAGACTTCCCTGAAGATTGATTATACATCACAGTTTTTATTTCATCCCCTCCTATCTTAACTGTTAGCTGTTGAGCCCCATCTACCTCTAACCTTGGTATAATTAAGTCTTCCATAAATATTTGTGCTCTTTCTTAAGTTCTATATTTCCCTGTTTTATACAAATTTCCATAAAATTTCCAAAATAACTCTAAAACTTGTACAGGGTCTTTGGCTATTTTTCTTGTTATGGTCTCCCTAAGTTTGACAACAGCTCTTTCTACTTTCTGGTGCTTAAGTCATTGTGCTAAAAGTTTTTGTGCTCTGGAGTTATTATCCAGAAATAGTTGCTTAATTGCAGTCTTTCTAAACTCACGAATATTCTTCCGGATACCGTCTTATTTTCTGTTTAGCACTCTCCATTTGCACCTTTTGTTCTGCGAGATTCCCCTTATTCTGCAATACTTTAACCTTTGTCAGCATCTCTAAGTAATTCCTATAACTTCTGAACCATATTAGTGTCTGTTTTATTGCTACACTGTTTGTAAACTCCATTTTCATTTTATCCCATTCATTAGCTATATTATTCTATGTACATATTCTGATGATAGAGAGTTGAATGAAAGTAAGCAGCACAGTTATAACACCCTAGATGGTAGCATAAAAATCTTCTAGATGAGCTTTCTAAAAACTTAAACTGTTACAATTATGAAACCGGATTTTGGGGGGGGGGGGTATGGACACAGTGGACTATGAAGCACACATATTAAATTCACTAAATGACATAGACAAACTGTATCCAAGTGTGAGATTAATGTTGCATATACCAAGATAGATTTTGTGCTTAATGACAGTCTTTTGCAAGGAGTTAAATCTACTTTTGATTATTTACATATGGAACACCCAGCTATCTTTGTCATACCTAAAGTCCACAAGTCCATTGAAGTCCCCCCCCCCTTAGATCTATAGTGGCAGCTTGTGGTTTTAAAACCCATTGTTTAACTATATTTATCAATAGATATTTTATCATTATTTTTTATAGGTTCATACTAGGCTATCTGCCCTAGGGCATTTATAAGCCTAGCCAGAGTGTGTTTGACTTTCGCCACCCATTTTAAATTAATTTTGCTATGCCCTTTTTCGAGGTTAGTATACTGTGCCTTTGTCTAACAGTGACACAGAAGTGATTCCCGGGGTAAACCTACGATCTCCCATCCACTCATCAAGATTCCTCTTGAAGAGAGTCAATGAGGGACTCTGCCTAACCTGGACTGGGATTTTATTCCAGAGTGAAGGGAGCTTCTGGGTTATGAATCTGTCCCTCCAGCATGTCCTATTTATTTCAGTGCTGAGGTTCAAGTCTCTCGAGCACGTAGCTCGATGGGATTTGGATTTTCTGAGGTGCAGCATGTCCATTAATTCCGGGTTGGACATGGCTTTATACGTCAGGCACAGATCACCTCTGAGCAGGCAGTATGCCACTGAGTAGAACTGGAGTTTCTTTAACTGGGCAGCATATGGCATCTGTTTGAGCCCTTTGATCCTCTTGGTGAGGTACTTTTGGGGTCTTTCCAGTTGCTGCAGGTGTCTGGTAAGGTACATCCCAAAAGGGGCATTGTACTCAATTATGGGCCTGATGAGGGATGAGTAAAGAGGCACGATGACCTCCCCTGATCTAGATATGAATCCCTTCATGATTAAGTGGGCTATATAAAATGTTTTTCTAACCACTTTGGCCACGTGGTTGTCAAATGAGAGATTGCTATCAACTTGGGTCCCCAGGTCCCTAATTACTTCTTCTGTACTTAATGGATTACCACCTATGTGGTAATTTGTGGGCACTTTGTTTTTGCCAAAGGAGATTACTATACACTTTTTGGTGTTTAGCTTGAGGCCATGGCTCTGGCACCAGTTGTCTGTTTCTATGAGGCCCTTTTGGAGGATGCTTGTGTCGGCTGGTGAGTCGATTATGGCGCCAAGTTTGCAGTCATCTGCGAACTTGGTCAGCCACAGACCTTCCATGTTGGCCTGTACCTCCGAGAAATATATACCAAACAAGAGAGGTCCCAGGACTGAGCCTTGTGGGACGCCACTTGTAACTGGTTTGGAGTCTGACATGGCTCCAGCAATTCTAACCATGTGGGTTCTGTCCTTGAGCCAGTTTGCAACCCATCTAGTGACATAGTGGTTTATATTTAAGCTGGTGAGCTTATCCATAATGCCCGAGTGGGGTATTGTATCGTAGGCTTTTGCGAGGTCCAGGTAGGCTGTGTGGACCACCTTCCCCTCGTCAATGGCCTTGGTGACTGTTTCAAAGAAATCAACAAGTTTTAAGAGGCAGGATCTGCCCTTAACAAAGCCGAACTGGGTAGGATCCAGTGTCTGTAGGTCCCCAATATCTTTATGTATGAGGTCCATGATGATCCTTTCCATAGCTTTGCAGACCAAGCTAGTCAGGCTTGTGGGGCGATAGTTACCAGGATCCGTTTGGAGCACCACCTTTGTGGAGAGGGACCACTGTTGCTGTACGCCACTCTTTGGGTACATATCCTGTAGTAAGGCTGAGCTTGAACAGTAGTTTTATGTTTGGGTTTAGCTCTTCTTGGAGTTCATGTAGGACGCAGCCCAGGACACCGTCTGCTCCCATTGATGCTGTGTTTTTTTGCTTTGGCGAGGGCAGCTCTTACCTGAGCATCTGAGATGTCAGGGGGGCAGCACTCTGCTGGGATAGATATTTGCCCTTTTGGTGGGGGTTTGCGCTGAACCTGTCAGCTAGGATGTTGGCAATGTCTGTGGGTTCTGTGTATTTTTTGTCATTTTGGACTAATTCTGAGCATATCTGGGAATTCCCACCCAGGTTCCTAACATAACTAAAGAAAGCCTTGTGATTATCCTTAGTGTCCTGTGCAATTTTTCTCTCGAAGCTGGCCTTAACGATTTTATGAGTGCCCGTAGTTTTTTGCTAATACTGATCAGAGATGCCTTCCCTTTTTGGGATTTTGCTCTATCGTGTAGTAGCTTCCTCCTTCTATTGTATAGTTTGTTTATGGCTGGGGTCCACCAGACAGGGCGTCTGCCTTTGGAGGATTGGGTCTTGGTTTTATTTGGGATTGCATGATCCATGCATTCCTGAAGGTGTTCATAGAATGCGTTTATAAAGGATTCTGCGGTCTGGGTCATATTTTCCACAGGCCCGGGGCCTTTGAAGGATTCCACCTCGGTTTTGAGGAGTGTGAAATTTGCTTTAGAGAAGTTTTTCACTGTGGTTTTCAGGGCAGGGGGTGGAGTCAGGATGTGAATATCCAGTGAGATTAGTTTATGGTCTGATCTTACCAGTGAGGGATATATTTCTGGTCTGGAGCATAGAGTCCCCATGTTGGTGATGATCGGGTCCAGTATGTTTTCCCCTCTTGTGGGAGTGGTAACAAGTTGTTCCATAGCGTTTGAGTTTATAAATTCTAGGAACCTTTGGGCTATGGTGTTGGAGCTAGAGTAATGCTCCCAGTCTATGTTTGGGTAGTTGAAGTCGCCCAATATAATGGTGTTTGGGGAGACCTTCATATTTTCCAGTGTTCTCAGGAAGGCGGAGTGGGGTTCCTGGGTTTGGGAGGGTGGTCTGTAGCAGGCTATAAACTGGAAGGCAGTTTTACTCACTGTTAGTTGCACATGGATAGTCTCTGATGCTTCGTGCTGTGCCACCAACCTGGAGGTGTGGGTATCTTTGACGAATATTGATACTCCTCCTCCTTTTGTGGTTCGGTCCAAGTTTTGGGGCCGAAAAGCATGGTATGAGGTATAACCTGGTAGTGCTGGGGTGCTCTCGGGAGCCGTGAACCAGGTTTCTGTTACTGCACAGATATCGATGTTCTCCATGCTAAGGAGAGTTTTGAGTGCATGCATCTTGAGGTTTAGACTTCTGGCGTTGAGTAGCATTACTCTTAGTTTCTTATCACTTGTGATACCTATGGAGGTGGGTTTGTCTTTTGAGCCTTGCCTAAAAAGGCACTATGGGGTAGCAAGAGCCTTTGCCAATATCTGAAAGCCCAAGGGTGACAGGTGCAAGCCGTCCCTAGCGAAGCATCGTGGCTTGTCGAGCATGTCATCCCAGGCTGACAGGCATTGGATCCCCTTTGAATGACACCAATACTTAAGCCAATTGTTGAAATTGATCATCTTGTCTTCATATTGTGGCATCATTCTTGGTGAGGGTAAGATGCTACTCAAGGTCAGGGTCATACCGGCCTGGGCTACATGCTCAGAGAGCTCCTCTATGTCTCTTTTCATGTAGACCAGGGAGGTACGTCTCAGGTCATTCACACCAGCATGGTCAATGACTGAGTCATATTTGTACTTGCCTTGGAGTGACCTGAGTGCTTGTGTTATGTGATGGATCCTAGCACCCGACAGGCAGCTCACCGTGACCTTCTCCTTGTTCAGCCTGGTGAGCGGGACGTCAGTGTGCCTGACGATAGAGTCACCTATTCAGGTGTGTTGTTTAGCCTTAAGGGCTGTGACTGTTCGGCACACTGGCTTTGTGAGCTATGTGTTGCATGTGTTTTGTTTTGGGGTAGCGGTTGCTTGGGTGTCTGCTTTGGAGGTCTCTGCTGCTTAGGCAGATTTTTATTTAGAGCCTCAGTATGTTTTGTGTGTTTATGTGTTTGGTTTGCTGTCATGGTAGGTCTATGTGAGACTGGAATTGTAGTGAGTGTGGTTTCCTTCTCCTCCTGACTGGTTTCGCTAGTACTGAGTTGAGAGAGCTTAGCCTCCAGTATGGCTATATGGTTGCATCTCTCACATGTGTTGGAATTTGTTGGGAGGAGGAGAGGGTTGTCTGTGTACATGAGGCAGTTGTAACATTGCCTCAAGATTCCCAGATTCACCAGCTGGACCGGAGAGGAGATTGACAACTGACCTTTAAGGATTCTTTGCACTTTCTTAGGAAAATTCACTAGAATTATATCATGATGATTTAATTTTCACCACTGTAGCTACAGTTTGTTTATTTACAGCTGTTCTTCATACAATAGGTTTAGACTGGCTTGAAAAGGCACTCATAACTTGTGATTTTATTAATAATTGTAAAGTTAACTTGGTTAGAAAATTTGTGGACGTTATTATGTTTAATAACTTTGTATCTTATGTTGTCTTCTTCATTCTTCCTCATAATAGGGTTTCAGATCCGACCCTCGGATCTGGCTCAGCCATATACTGCAGACTTCGATCCACCTCTCAGGCTCCTCCCACCTACCCATAATGCCCTGCATGCACCCAAGTACCTCATATCTTCTTTGCTGCTCAGCGAATCTGACACAGATCAGCCTTCTCTCAAGCTTTGGGTAGATTTGTTCTTAATCACTGTAGTTTTTTTCTCTTCAGTCTTTCTCAGATTTGTAAATCCTCCCTCTTTTCTTTGAGTGTGTGTAGTGTGCCTATGCCTCTCCCTAAAAAAAAAAAAAAAAGGGTTTATTCTACTTACATTTAGTTTACTGTTTAAGTTTTGCTTAAAGTTTTATTTAAAGTTAGCTTTAGAGTTTAAACTTAAGGTTAAAGTTAATTAGAATTTGGAGTTTTTATAGTTAAAGCTTTAGGAAGTGTTGATTCTGTTCTTAGTGGCTGTTATTTTTGGTGTTTTTTTTTCTCCTAGGCATGGCGGACAAACTGGTACCTGGATTTAAATGCTGCACTTCTTGTGGGCATACAATTCCCAACCAGGATGCCCACAAGGAGTGCATGTACTGCCTGGGTGCAGACCACCTAAAAGCATAATGCAGCATCTGTGCAGCTTTCAATCCAAGGGCTTTAGCAGACTGTTGGAACAAGCTTGTCCTTAGGGGTCTTCTTCCCTCCTCTGCTGTGGAGGCTCAGATGCTTTCTGAGACTTCTTCTTCCTCTCCTGCACGAGCGAAAGAGTAAAAAAGAGGTCCCTTCCGGTTTATCCGAGGGACTCTTTCAAACCTAAGAAGCATAAGAAATCATAGGATCTCACTCTGTCAGATCCGTAGAATTTACCCCCTCTGTCAGATCTTGCAGTTTCTATGGATCCAGGGGATGTCATCACTACATCTCCCACACCTTCATCTTCTCCTACTTCAGATCCTGTACCACCGGATCCTAGGACTTGAGTTCTCCTGCAGTGTTCTGTAAGACCAAACATCCCCCCCCCCCCAGTCAGCTTCATCTAAGTCCTCTATAAGCTGGTCAGAGGTGGATATGGACATGATGATGATGATGATGATGATGATGATGAGATTCCTAAATGACCAGATCCAGATGGGGTTAGTCTCGGCATCATCCCCTGCCGGATCTGTGAGCTACCCAGGCCATACCATTAGGACTCCTTCTTTGATCTGACCCTGTGTTTCCAGAGTCACAGGATTTGGAACTTCTGTGCATGTTGGGCTTGGCACAGAGGAAACTCCCTTCCTCTATGCTGAAGATGCCCTTGACGAGCCCTGTTCTGGCCTTTTTGGAGCCCTGGCTTTGGTGCTAGGTCTGGGGGACTGGGATCGGCCCTGTCCTTTTTGGAGCTGTCCCTTTCCTTAGGCACTTTGGCACTCACCAGCTCTGGTCCAATCCCTTCTGGAGGTTGTGGATCTGAAGTGAGTCCTGTCCTTTTGTCCTCAGTGTTCCTGGCTCTGTGGGAGATAGAAATGACTTCTCCTGCTCTTTTGGCTTTTCAGGTAGTGGAGAGGGTTTTCTCCCAAGTTGGAGATTCAACGGCACCGGTTCCCCAGTCCACCCCTGTACCTCTGTCAGATCAAGGCTTTGCTTTGTCTCATCATGCCACAAGTCTTCCTGTTCCGAGCATCCTCCAATAATTCTCTGTTCAGGAGGGATCCCCTTCTTCTGATTCTTCCCCAGAGCATCCAGCTGAGGAGGTCCCTCAGAGGAAGGCATGCAAAATGAGGTATGTGGACTTCCCATTGGAGTCCTTAACCGAGAATGGTGACTTCAATGAGGGGGAAGGATCCCCCTGATCCCCACCTGAAGATGTCTCCTTTGGAGACATATTAGAAAGCCTAAAGCAGAAAGATGGGTGGTCTGCCCAACCTCCTTCCTCAGAGAATCCATTCTCTTGGAGGCATTCGGGATGGGCCCATCTGTGTCTTGGGTGACCCCCCCCCCCCCCAGTCCTGGTGGATTTAGTATCTCGATGAGCATAGAAGGAAGTGGACACCATCGAGCCCATACCCAAATGACCCAAAAGGTTTCTGGTCTCCCCTTCAGACAGAAAGCTCTGGAATAAGGGTCCTGTAGTGGATGCCATCATGGTGGCGGCAGCAACTAAAAAAGAGCAGGCAGAGGAAATGGCTAATATCCATCTGCCTAACAAGGAGTCTAGAGTGCTGGACAGGATTGGGAAGCACATCTACCCCTCCACCACCTTTGCATTGAACTACATGGCTCATTTTACTCGACTGCAGAGAGATCTGATCAAGGAATTGCCAGCTTCTCAAAGAGTCCATGGCTGCAGAGGAATTTAAGAAGGTTTCTGCCAAGCTGACCACTGTCTCATCTATCACCAGTTCATCAATGAGGTTAATCTCCCTTACCAGGGATTGCACTTTGCGAGCAGCCAGGCCTTGACTTCCCCCTAAGTAGACATCACTGGATGTGGCTATGTGATTTTGCAGGGCCTTTTAAGGTGTCATTCATGAATGCCTCTTGTGATGGCTCTTCCCTTTTTGGGCCATCAGTTCAAGACACTCTTACCCACAGCAAAAATGACGGAAAGACCCTTTCTGCTGTTGGAATCAAATTTTCTACCTCCAGAGGTCTTTCTCCAGGAACCAAAGTGGAGGTAAGAAAATGTGGATGTTAAGTTGTCCCATCTCGTCTTTGTTCTTGCTGTTTGGGTTCAGAGCCAATCCTCAGCTCCAACTCAGCCTACTTCTGTAGCTCGAGAGCTATTTACTGACTCAAGGCTAACCCTTATCTCAGAATGCCCAGCGTCAGCTACCCAGATCTTGTTTGCCGCTTCAGCTGCGAGGTTGCTTTGTTACTGGCTCAGGCTTAGTATAGTTTTTTTCTGTGATTATAATTGTTGTTTAAAATTTGTCAAGTTTTTGTCTAGATATAGCTCTTTATCCCTTATTGCCTTTCTATTATGTGTTGTAGCTTTGTTGGCCGTCGCTCCATATCTCGCAGGCCTTCTGTTTCCTCTGAACTCATTTAAATTAGAGAGTCCCCCCCCCCCCCTTAGGACAGCCGTTTAAATTAGAGGCTCTCCTTTTCTGTTCCTTAACTGTAATTCTGTTGCTTAACTGTAAAAAAAAAAAAAAAAAAATGTTTGTTTTTTAGTATAGTAGTGTAACATGTCTAAAGAGGCCAAAGTTTCTGGCTTAAAAAAGTGTGACACATGCTGTCAGAAAATGTCTCTGACAGATGGGCACACTAGCTATGTTTATTGTTTAGGGGCTGTACACCTACAGGACTCCTGCTTTATCTGTCATGCATTTAGTCCAAGGGTCCTGCAGGAGTGCAAAAACAAATTAATCCTTCAAGGATTATTGAAACCACAGGATTCCCCGGCTAAAGGTTCTCGGCCAATGAAATCCTCCAAGTCTGTCAAGCCGTCGGCTCCATCCTTGGAACTGATTCCTGGGCTTGAAGAACCAAGTTTGTCGGTGCAAACTAGCATCGACAAGTCATCTCCTCCCTCGGCTCCAAATGCCACCTCGGAGCCATCTCGGAGCCACAAGTGAGCAAGATGTCCTTCAAGGATGCATCTGCAGTCATCACATATGGGTTGTCCTGCCTCAGGCAGCCCTTCAGTTGGCCGGATTCCAAAGTCTGGGTCCGGCGTCGGCTGATGTCGCCCTTTCCCTGACGTCAGAGCGCCTGGGGTATAAAAGCGTCAGCTGACGCCATCTTCCTCAGTCTTTCTTGCCGCCCGAAGCAGAAGCAGTTCGCAAGTGCCGGTCAGCCAGCTCCTGTAATTCAGCTACCGAAGACTTCAAAAGCTAAGTATCCCGTTGGGGACTCTTTCTTGCCTCAGCCGATGTCAGATAAAATTAATAATTGCTTAACTTGTGGGAAACAAATACCTCATAAGGATTTCCACTCTTACTGCCTCCCCTGCCTAGGCCCAGACCACGACATCTCGGCCTGTTCAGCCTGTGCTTTCTTCAACCGACGCACTCTTAGACGTCGGGCGGAGTTTGCAGAGGAATTTTTTGGGGCTAGTTTTTCGTACAATATGCCGTCGGAGACTCCGACTTCACCTTTAACAAAGAAATGGAAGGAAAAGGACCAACACACGCGGGCCGCGGTTTCGGCTGAAACCACGGCCAGGCCTACCGCGAGTGTCTCGGGCTCGGCTGAAACCGAGTCCTTGGTACTTCTGACCCCCGAAACCGCTCAACCGACAACCTCGGCCCCGGAGGCCCCTGCTGAGTCGGTTATTGAATTTCCTTCTGAAACTGGTGTCTTGGAAACTTCCGACACCATTCCTCTAGACAAAACTACACCAGCATGTGGTGCAGCCAGGCCTCCTGCATCCATGTCCATAAAGGCATTCACCAGGGCTAAAGCTGCTAAACACACAAAAGCTATGTCTCCCAGGGTTATTCCTCAGGGACCCACTACAAGTTCACAGATTCTAACTTTAGCAGAGGACCTTATTTCCTTAATTAGGGGCTCTCAACCCCATCTGAACAGGGGCTCTCAACCTCCTCTAGACAAAAGCCCCAGGGTTGAGCCCTCTGATCCCCACTCCTCAGAGGAGGCCTCTGATGGCTCTGCTCTCTTGGACTACCAGGAGGAGGTTTTTTCGGCCTACGAGGATTCTGATGCAGAGGAATCTATCCCCTCGGCCTCCCCTCCTGAAGAACTGTCCTTCGGGGAGACCCTTCACTCTATGAGAGAGCATTTCAAATGGCAGGACCAGGAATTCTCTGATTCCAGGAAAAGATTAAGAACTTTTCTGCATTTACCTCAGCATAGACCTTTGGCTATTCCTCCTGTTTTGAATGTCATTGATGATGTGTACTCTGAGTCTAGCATAACCCTTGACACTCTTCCTCTGGCCCCTGTCAAACCCGATAGGTACTACAGGGTCCCAGACTCGCATCATTTTCTTTACAAGGCCCACTCTGCTGATCCAGAAACTATCTCCCAGGGCCCTAAAGGGGTTGCGGCTGCCACTACAAAAAATCCACTCCCCTCTGAAAGGGAGTCCAGGGCTTTAGAGAGATGGGGTAAAAAAGTGTATACTTCTGCTACTCTTTCTATGAGGGCTTTAAATTGTCAATTTCATATGATACAGTACCAAGAGTATTTGTTAGATGAATTGCATAAGAAACTGTCTTCACCTGAACCCCTAGATCGCAAATCTCTTCAGGATCTGGTACATAACTCCCAGCAGGTTAGCAACCATTTTTTGCAGTGTGGTTATGATGCATTGGAAGCTTCATGTAGGTCAGCTATGACAGGTGCAGTCATACGTAGGCATGCTTGGCTGAAGGAACAATCTCTGCCAGACCATGTTAAAGCTAAGCTTCTGGATACTCCACTGGAGAAGCAAAAGTTATTTGGCTCCACTGCTCAGGAGGTCTTAAAGAAATTTGAGGAAAAGGCAAAATCTGTACAAACAGTTAAAGATTTTCTTCAAGTTCAACCACCAAGATTCAGCAGAAATTGGCCTACCAAGAATTTGTCCTTTCCGGACACAGAAAGATTTCAGAGAGGCAAGAACAGGCGTGCCAGAGGTAGAGGGCAAGCTAGAGGCTCCTACAGAGGACGTCAGTGGCAGCCTTCCAACCAGAGAGGTAGTGCAGGACCTACAACTGCTGCACAAGGACAGACTCAATGACTTTGCTTTGACTCCGCCAACCAGGGCTCAATTAGAAGCACCTTTTGGGCGGAAAGCTTTCTTTATTCTCAGAAAATTGGCACAGTATTACAAGAGACAAATGGACACTGCAAATAATAGACAAAGGATACAGGTTCCATTTTCACACATTGCCAAAAAGAAAAGGCATGCCAGACCTGCCACCAAATCAAGGGGCAGAGGCTTTGAAACAAATCTCCAACTTAATGCAAATGAAAGCTATAGAAAAGGTTCCTCTTTCAGAACAAGGCCAAGGATTTTATTCCAGACTATTCCTTGTTCCAAGAAAAGAAAATCAATGGAGGCCTATACTCGACTTGTCCGCACTGAATACTTATCTCATTGTGCCAAAATTCAAAATGCTGACTTTACAGCAACTCCTTCCCATGCTGGGCAAGGGGTCTTGGCTGGTGACTCTAGACCTCAAGGAGGCATACCTGCATGTCCCTACCAGACAAAGTTGCAGAAGACACCTCAGATTTCTTGCAGGTTCAGAGCATTATCAATTCTCAGCATTGCCCTTTGGCTTATCTACTGCGCCCAGAGTATTCACGAAATGCCTGGCATCAGTAATTGCACACTGCAGACTTCAGGGGATTCAAATATACCCATATCTGGACAACTGCCTTATACAAGCGGACAGCCAGCAAACTTTGGTAAAAGACTTGAGTTATGCCATCCACCTACTGCAGGCCTTGGGATATATAGTCAACATTCACAAATCAAGACTTGTTCCATCCCAAAGAATAACTTTTCTGGATGCAGATCTAGACACAACCACCCAAATGGCTTTTCTCACAGAAGAAAAACAAAGACAACTACCGGATTACTTCAAGAATCTGGCAAGACAAACTCAGCTGACTGCAAGGAAAATTCTGCAGGCCCTGGGTTACATGGCATCTTGCATTCTTCTGATTCCACAAGCAAGGCTGCATATGAGGAAACTACAATGGTACCTAAGGAGTTTATGGACTCAGCACAGTCACAGCTTAGAAACTTTGATCCCACTCATTCCATGCCTCCAAAAGGAATTTCTGTGGTGGGCTCAAGCATGCCAGTCAAACAGGGGTCTGCCCTTCAGCATACCAATAGCCAGCCAAACCATTACAACGGACGCTTCAGACCATGGTTGGGGAGCACACATGGAGGGCAGATGTATTCAAGGACTATGGTCACAAAGGGAGCTATGCATGCACATAAACCAAAAGGAAATGCTGGCAGTGATACATGCAATAGAGGCCTTCAAACTCTTTCTGCATCAAGGCCACCTGCTAATAAGGACAGACAACACCACAGTTATGTGGTACATAAACAAGCAAGGAGGCACCCATTGCTACACTCTTTGCAGACTGGCAATGACTCTATGGGAACTTTCCTTGAAACACAATATAGAGCTGCAATCCCAGTTTGTGCCAGGAAAAGACAATATACTGGCGGACAGCTTAAGCAGAAATATCATGGATGCACACGAATGGATGCTGCACCCAGACATCTTCCTACAGATAACACTATCATGGGGAAGGCTGGACATAGATATTTTTGCCTCCCCCCACAATCATCATCTGAAGAAATTCTGCTCAAGGACATACCACCCATAAGCATGGAAAGTGGACGCCCTCTCTTTCAGCTGGAGAACTCTAACAGTGTATGCATTTCCACCTCTTCCATTATTGACCAAGGTCTTACTGAAGATCAGGACAGAGCAGCCAAAAGTGATTCTGATAGCTCCGGACTGGCCAAGACAGCACTGGTACCCACTGTTAAAGAGCATGTCACGCACGAAACCATGGCCTCTTCCTCAATGGCCACTTCTCCTGACACAGCACAATTACAAAACTCTGCATTCCAACCTGAAAACCTTGCAACTAACAGCCTGGAAAATACCTTGACTCCTCCTCAGGATAAGCTATCCAAGAGAGTGAAGGATATCATCATGGAAGCTTCATGACCTTCCACAAGAAAGGCATATTCAGCAAAATGGAAAAGATTTCACACTTGGAGCACCACAAAGGGCCTAGATGCAACAGTGATGAACATGGCACATATCCTGGAATACTTGGCGGAAATGCTCCACAATGGCCTGTCCTACTCTTCCATTAAAATTCATGCTTCAGCAAGTTCAGCAGAGTACAATACTGATCCACCTGTCTTTTCTCATCCTCTCCTAAGACAGTTTCTAAGAGGAATTAAAAACATCAATCCTCCAAGGAAACCTCCAGTGCCTACTTGGGACCTTAACTTCGTGTTGGAAAAACTAACTCTGCCTCCCTTTGAACCAGCAGCATCTGCGGAACTACAGTTCCTGTCTTGGAAGACTGCCTTCCTTCTGGCCATAACCTCAGCAAGAAGAGTGTCTGAGTTACAGGCCCTCATGGCAGTACAGCCATTTCTTATTTTTCATCAGGGCAGAGTCTCATTGAGAACCAATCCTTCATTTATGCCAAAGGTGGTATCCAGGGTCTCATTAAACCAAGCTATTCACCTGCCTACCTTCTTCCCAAATCCACAAAACAAAGGGGAGAAACTTCTGCACACCCTGGACAAACACAGACAGTTGCGCTACTACTTGGACAGAACTAAAAGCTACAGAAAAACTGACCAGCTGTTGGTAGCATATGCTGCTGGTGCACAAGGAAAAGCAATTTCCAAACAGACATTTTCAAAATGGATAGGGAATTGCATTCGTTTTTGTTATTCCTTTCATGGAAAAACTGTGCCAGCTAACATTAGACCTCATTCCACCAGAGCCACAGCCACCTCCACAGCCTTCTTAAGAGGGGTGGCTACCAAGGACATTCTAGAAGCTGCTACATGGAGCTCCGTGCATACATTTTCCAAGCATTACAATTTACCTTTATATTCCAGATCCAGAGCAGGCTTTGCTACGGCAGTCCTGCAGGGTATTTTAGCTACACCATCCTTTACATAGATCCTCCACCCCCAGATTGGCTATGGTATTCTACCCATATGTGATGACTGCAGATGCATCCTTGAAGGACATAGTACAGTTTTGTACCTACCTTAAATGTAGATGTCCGATAGGTATGCATCTGCAGTCAGGTTTACCCTCCCTCCTTCCCCTCTGTGGTATTTCTTGGGTACTTATCCCTCTTATAGCTAGCTGGGGTTATCTATTATGGTGTATTTGTTTTATATTACTGTGCATGTTTGGAATTTTTTTTTTTTGCATTTCTCCAAATTTAGCCTTCCTTAGAGGGCACCTGGCATCTGGGGCAAGAAAAACTGAGGAAGATGGCGCCGGCTGATGCTTTTATACCCCAGGCACTCTGACGTCGGGGAAAGGGCGACATCAGCCGACGCCGGACCCAGACTTTGGAATCCGGCCGACCAAAGGCCTGCCTGAGGCAGGACAACCCATATGTGATGACTGCAGATGCATACCTATCGGACATCTACAATTATGGTAGGTACAAAACTGTACTGTCTCCTTCATTGGAGCTGATCCGCTCGGTGCCACAGTCACCTTTATTAGGAAGTGAACCCAGTCATCTCTCTTCATCCCCCTCCTCTCGATCCTCCAGGTTATCAGATCAAGATGTGGAGAGAGTAGTCAGCAGGTTGCTTAAATCACAGGCCCTTGCGAAATTACTTTCCAGCCCACCTCAGCGGGTTGCGGCTCCATCTGCCTCCATTTCTATTCCTTCTCTGACTGCACTTAGTTCAGAGCTGGAGACCATGGACACGCTGATAATAGAACTGACCACGCCGATCACTTCCTCTTCGGTTCTGACATCGGCTCCAATCACCTCGATTGTTCCGTCCATCAAGGGATCTGGGCGCCGAAGCTCTCTCGTCGGCTCCGAGGGGGGAAGTGGCATTGGTCCCTTGTCCGACCCCGCTCTCCCTCTCGAAGCTTCGGCGCAGGTGAGCTCGGCCCCCACATCGGCCTTGGAGTCATCGCCCTCGACGCGGAGAAGGACTCCCATCTCTTCAGTGCCGGAGCTTTCTTTACCTCGGGATCGTGACGCCTTTGAGGTCATGTGGAGTGTGCTATCCTCTGAAGCAGCCCTATTATCAGCCCCATAGGCTCCTTTTCTTGTGGTGCCTGTGCCAACCTCTGCTCCTCCGGCCCAGAAATGTAGGGAACCTATGCCCCAGGACACCCCATTGGGTGACCCCTCTTCTTCAGAGGCCTCCCCTGATCACTCAGAGGAGCCTCCTCGGAAGAAGAGGAAGCACCTAGACTCCCCTGAGTCTGTCACCTCAGATACAGACCTGCATGAATCGGAAGGGTCCCCCAGTTCCCCTCTGAAGAGGTTTCCTTTTCGGACATCCTTGAAATGCTTAGGCAGAGGGGTGGCTGGTCTTCCCTAGCCCCTACCGAGGACGCGTCTGTATACCTGGAGGCATTCGGCTCCCGACCCTCCACCTCCTGGGTGTCTTCACATTTTGATCCACTCATGTCTGTAGTGGCTCGAAAGGCTTGGTCAGCTCTGGATTCTGTGGAACCTACTCCAAGGAGACCAAATAAATTCATAACAGCCCCCCAGGACAAACAATTTCTCTCTAAAGGTGTGCCAGTTGATGCCATGGTGGTAGCAGCAGCCACCAAGAAAGAGTTAGAAACTTCTTCGTCTGTCCATCCACCAAACAAAGAGTCTAGGACGATGAACAGATATGGGAAGCAAATGTTTTCCTCAGCGACCTTCTCAATGAGGTCCCTGAATTATCTATCTCATTTTACACGACTTCAAAGGGATCTCCTAAAAGAGCTTGGAGATACCCTACAAGATCCTACAACTGAGGGAGCATCAGCCAAAATAACTTCCCAGCTTGCGACTCCTAATTCTATAGTCAACTCCTCCATGAGGCTGATTTCCTATGCAGCCGATGGAGCGAGCAGAGCTGCAGGTACAGGAGTGGCTCTCAGGAGACATGCTTGGCTGCGGCTGTGTCAATTTGTGGAACCCTTTCGGGTGTCCTTCACAAATACTCCCTTTGATGGCTCCTCGCTTTTTGGGCCTCAGGTGAAAGACACGCTTACCAGGTGCGAGCAGGAAGGCAAGAACTCTCTCTGCCATGGGAGTCCGTTTTTCCACTCCTAACCGACCTTATCCCAAAGGTCAGAAGGGTGGAAAGATGTGGTTTCGGAAGTCCTAGAGACCCTTGCCTGACACATGTGGTGATTTTTCCCCCGGGGCAGAGGGGGAGACATCAACAATGGCAGAGGCCGCCCTTGTGGCAAAGGGGGACCGCAAAATCAGGGTGACAAAGAAACTTTCTCTGCCAAACCCTTCCAGCATCCCTGACGGGTTGCCCGACTGCTCATCCCTGGAGGCAGTTAGGGGAAGACTTTCCCTGTACCCAAAAGCCTGGCAAAATATAAGAGACAAATGGGTACTATCTATCATATCCGGAGGTTACAAAATCCCCTTTCATCAACCCCCACTAAAGTCAAAAAACTCCATCCCAGATGTCCCAACCAATCTAAGGGATCAAGCAGTTATTCAAGTTTCAAAACTGCTAGAAAAAAGAGCCATTAAGGAAGTCCTCGCAGATCAACTTGGATCCGGAACTTACTCAAGATTCTTTTTAGTACCAAAAAAGACAGGGGACTGGAGACCAATACTGGATCTCAGCAGATTGAACAAATCTGTAGAAAAAGAAAAGTTCCGGATGGTAAAACTGCAGTCCATTTTCCCCTTTCTGGGTCAGGACAACTGGATGTGCTCCATAGATCTTCAGGATGTGTACTTCCTTATCAAAATGGACAGACGCTCCAGGAGATTTCTTCGCTTCCGGGTAGGGGCCAGTCATTATCAGTTCAGAGCTCTGCCCTTTGGTCTCACCACAGCCCCCAGGGTGTTCACCAAATGTATAGCGGTAGTCACGGCTCACCTGAGACGTCAAGGATTCCAGGTGTTTCCGTATCTAGAAGACTGGCTGCTAACTGCTACCACCAGGCATCAACTCTTAGAAGCACGGGATTATACAGTATCAGCCTACACCCAACTAGGCATTACAGTAAATTTTGAAAAATCTGCCTTGTTGCCCTGTCAGTCTGTTACATATATAGGAGCAGAATTAAACACAAAACAGATGTTTGCAAAGTTACCTCAGGAAAGAGTTTTCTCTATTCGCCAACAAGTGTTAATTTCTAATGCAGAGCAGAAAGGTCCAAGTCAGACATGTCCTGCAAGTTCTAGGCTCCATGGCAGCTGCCATTCTTCTTGTACCATTAACGTGTTACCACATGAGAGTTCTGGTCCTTCCAGGAACTACCCTTGTCTCACATGATCCTGATTACGGAAACATGCAAAAGACACCTCTCTTGGTGAATGGTCTCCCTACTGATGACTCAGGGCAGACCTTTCATTCAACCCCCTCCAGTAGCCACAGTGATCATGGACGCCTCCCTGATGGGGGGGGGGGGCATTATCTAGGCAGGAGAGTCCAAGGCATGTGGCAACGTCACGAGTACCATCTGCATATCAGTGTCCTAGAGATGAAAGCGGTGCTGCTAGCTTCCGGGACTATTGCGATCCAAACAGACAACATGTCAGTTGTGTGGTACATCAACAAGCAGGGCGGGACCAGGTCCTACCCCTTGTGTTGAGAAGCCCTCAGGCTATGGCAATGGGTGATTTCCTCCCAATGTTTTCTGACAGCAACACACATCTCTGGGAAATCCAAAGTAATAGCGGACAGGCTCAGCAGGGCTATCCTCATGTGGTCTCTGAATCAGGAAGTTGCGGACCTTATCTTCCACAAATAGGGCCAGCCTTGCTGCAATCTATTTGCCACCCCCTCAACAACAAATGCAGCAGCTACTTCTCCCTGCTTCCTCCTCCAGGTCAAACTGCCAGCGACGCTCTAGTGCAAGTTTGGCCTCAGGGTCTCCTTTATGCATTTCCCCCTTTTCCCCCAATTCCAAGACTCATACAGAAAGCAAAATCATTGGGTTGCAAAATGATCCTCATTGCCCCCTATTGGCCTTGACAGACATGATTTCTGTTCCTGCACCTTCACCTTCTAGACCAGCCTTGGGTTCTGGACCCAGTGCCAGACCTGTTGATTCATTAGTCAGGTGGGTTACACCAATCCCTTCAGACTCTCAAGCTCACAGGTTTCTCCACTTCCTACCTTAGCCAGGCTTCCAGGCATCTCCCCAGCAGTTTGCGATATTATTGTATCCTCCCATAAGTCAACTACGAGAAAGACTTATGCTAGCAAATGGAAAATATTTTCTTACTGGGCAGAATCTAGAAACTTAAACCCCTTTTCAACACCAATCCATCAAATTCTAGAATTTCTAGCAGAGCTTTTTCAGTCTGGTTCGGCTGCTGCTACCATCAGGGTACAACTGGCAGCCATATCTAATTTTCATATTGGAATTCTTAATTTTAGCATAATGTCTCATAAGCTCTGTAAAGCCTTCATGAGAGGAACATCTCTTCTTAGACCCTCAGTGTGGGATCCACCTCCTCCTTGGGATCTCAGTTTAGTTTTGACTTCTTTGATTTTGCCTCTCTTTGAACCAGCAGCTTCATGTCCCTTAAAATTTCTTTCTTGAAAAACACTTTTTCTGGCTGCTATTACCTCAGCTAGACGTGTTTCAGAACTCCAAGCACTCTGTGTTCGTCCTCCATATATGATGTTTCACCAAGATAGAGTTTCTCTGAGAAACAACCCATCCTTCATACCAAAAGTCTGTTCAGAAAACAATTTAAATCAATCCATCAATCTCCCCGTCTTCTTTCTCAATGATAGCAACAAGGCAGGATACAGTCTTCACCATCTGGATGTGCACAGACAATTACGCTTTTACCTCCATAGGACCAAAGAGCTAAGAAAGTCAGACCAATTATTTCTCTCCTATGCTCACAGTAAGCAAGGCCTTCCAGTTTCTAAGGTGACTTTATCCAAATGGTTATCTGACACCATTGCCTTTATTTATCAGTTAAGGCATAAACATCTACCAGCAAAACCGAAAGGTCATTCTACTAGAGCATTAGCCACATCTGTAGCCTTTCAGTCTAAATTGCCAATAGACTCAATTTCTGTAGCTGCCACTTGGGCAAACCCTCATACCTTTATCTCTCATTACAAAGTGGATGTGGTCTCCCGGAGCAGGGCTTCCTTTGGTTCCACTGTTCTGAAGAGTCTGTTCCAATGAGCCACCCGGGGTCTTTAGGTGCGAAGGACACTGTCCCAAACAGCAAGAACGAAGGTGAGAGGGAACAGCTTAACATAAAGAAGTTATGTACCTACCATAAAGTTCCATGTTAGTTGTCCTTCATCTCGCCTTCCTTCTTGCGTCCCCCCTCCTTCCCCCTTCCTGGAGAATTGAGAGGAATTCACTATGATTTCCCTGGCTGATTTCCTTTTTCTTGGTTCACATGCCAGGTAATTTTATGACAGTTTACTCTGATCTGTTATTTTGGTAAATCAGTTTTAGGTTACTGGTTACTTTATATGTCTAGTGTGCGCTATCACAAACGAGATCTGGGTAGCTGACACTGGGCATTCTGGGATAAGAGTTTGCCTCGAGCCAGTAAATAGCTTTTGAGCTGTAGAACTAGGCCGAGTCAGAGCCGAGGATCGGTTCCAAACCCAAACAGCAAGAAGGAAGGCGAGATGAAGGACAACTAACATGGAACGTTATGGTAAATACATAACTTCTTTTTTTGCAAATCCCAAGGGCCTTTCTAGGACCCACGCGGGTAGAGGGGCAGAGGGGGGAGGGTTTGATGGTAGACGTCACCTTAGAGGTATAGGGGGTTTGCGAAACCAAATCTTTAGGGAATCTCCTTCCGATAAGCCCTACCAAGACTCCTGAAGCGCTGCCCAACTGTCGGTCTCAGGAGGCAGTTAGGGGTCGATAGCTTTGCACCCAGAAGCCTGGACCCAGCCGATTCAGAATCTTTGGGTTCTCAGCGTAATATCCAGAGGTTACTACATCCCATTTTCTCTCTTTCTCCCAAACTCCAGAAGCCTTCCAGATGTGCCACCCAGTCAAAGGGAAGAGGCAGCCCAGGAAATCCAACAACTGTTCCAGAAAGAGTCATCCAAGAGGTCCCAACTGAACAGAGGATTTGGAACCTACACCTGCTTCTTTTTGGTGCTGAAAAAGACAGAGGACCTATGACCCATCTTGGATCTAAGCAGACTAAACAGATATGTAAAGAAGTAGAGGTTCCAAATGGTTACGGTTTAGTCCATTCTGCCACTGTTGCACAAGGACAACTGGATGTGCTTGATAGATCTGAAGGACGCGTACTGTCACATCAAAATAGATAGGTGTTCCAGGAGATATCTGTGCTTCCAGCTGGGAGCCAGTCATTACCAATTCAGAGCACTGCCCTTTGGGCTCAACAAAACCCCCTGGGTGTTCACCAAATGCATGGCGGTGGTAGCGACTCACTTGAGGCTCAAGGGATTTCAAGTGTTTCCGTATTTAGGAGATTGGCTCTTAACCGCCCCACAGGGCATCGGCTAATCAAAGCCAGGGATTAAGTAAACCAGTTTTCACATTCCCTGTGCATCACCATAAACATGAGCAAATCCAATATGCAGCTGAATACAAGGGATGAGATAGCTTCTCTTCCTTCTCACAGGGTAACTATCCTGAGAAATCCAGTGCAGGAACTGTTAACCCAACAGACCACCCTCAGCTCGTTTTATTCTGCAGACCCTAGGGTCCATGTCTGCAGCCATTTTGTTGGTCCCTCTAGCCAGATTTTTCATGCGGGTCCTTCAGTGGACATTAGCGACACAGTGGTCCATCCTTTCTTAACCGTTGTCATTTTGCATCGGGTTGACTGCCATTTGCAGGTGCCATCTCAGTTGGTGGATATAAACAGACGTCATTCTAGGCGGACCATACTTGAACAGTGCCCCTGTAGCCACTGTGACCACAGATGCTTCCCAGTTTGGTTGGGGGAGGCATTACAGTGGGAAGATGGTCCAAAACATGTGGTCCTCCACTGAGACCAGGTTGCATATAAGTGTACTAGAGATGAGAGCAGTCCTCCTAATGTTGCAAGCCTTTCCGGACGTTCTCCCCTTAGGAAATATTGCAGTACACACTGATAACATGGCTGTTGTATAGTACATCAACAAACAAGAAGCAACCTGTTCTTACCCCTTGTGCAGGGAGGCCATGAGGGTGTGGGAATGGGCGATGTCTTCAGACTATCTTCTAGTTACAACACACATCCTGGGGAAAACCAGTGATCTGGCGGACAGACTCAGATCACTCCCGGTTCCGCATGAGTGCTCCCTCACTCAGTCAGTGATGAACATGATCTTCAGCCATTGGGGTCAACCTTACTATGACCTCTTTGCTTCTCCCCTCAAAAACCAATGCAGCAAGTTTTTCTCTCTGATTCCCCCCTCCAGGGGAGTCCCCGAGGGATGCACTAGTCCATAATTGGCCCCCGGCCCTTCTGTATGCTTACCATCCTCTTCCACTCATCCCAAAGTTCTTGCAGAAGACAAGCAGGCTGAATAGCTCAGTCATCCTCATTGCCTCCTTCTGGCCTTGTTAGGTGTGGTTCCCCTTTCTTTTGTCTCATCTGAAATATCCTTCTTGGATTCTGGAGCCAAGTCAGGATCTCCTTTCTCACCCATCAGGGATGCAGCATCCGAACCTTTGAGCCCTCAAATTGACTGCTTGGTTTCTTCACTTCAACCCTAGTGAGACCGTCCAGGCTTAAATCCCTTGTCAGAAAAAACCTTCAAGCTTCACAAAGGCTTTCACCAAAAAAAGTCTGTAAGAGTAAGTGGAAGAGATTTGTTATTTGGGCCTCAAACAGGAATATGGATCCCTTTTCAGTACTGGTTTCAGATGTTTTAATATTTCTTAGCACCCTTTTCGACAACAGTGCTAGTTTCTCTGCAATCAAATTACAATTGGCCACTATTTCCAATTTTCCTACGGCAAGTCAGTCCCTTTCTCTGTTCACCTTTTGACTTTGCATATCTTTTATGAAAGGTGTTTTCTTGTTAAAGCCACCAATTAAGGATCCATCTCCCACTTGGGACCTCACTCGTGTTACAAGCTCTAACCCAGGGACCTTTTGAACCAGCAGCTGGTTGTGATATGAAGTTTCTGTCATGGAAAACAGCCCTCTTGATGGCTTTGACTTCTGCTAAGTGGGTTTCTGAATTTGCAAGCCTCATCTTCCAAGCCTCCTTACATTCTTTTTCATAAAGAGTATCTTTGTGTACCAATCCGTCTTTTATGCCCAAAGTCGCCACCGAGAATAATATTAATCAATCCATCCAGTTACCAGTTTTTTTTCCCAGTTTCTCTAATAAAGGGGGGTATGATCTCCATCTTCCAGACGTGCGTAGACAACTTTGTTTTTATCTACACAGAACCAAACAACACAGAAAATCTGATCAGCTTTTTGTAGCTTTCTCCTGAAATAGGCTTGGACAGGCAGTATCAAAAATTACCTTGGCAAAATGGATTTCCGATTGCATCTCTTACATATATTCATCCAAGGGGTTGGCATTACTTAAACCTCCTAGGATACATTCCACCAGAACTATGGCTAATTCTAAGGACTTCTCTTTCAGAACTTCCATTGATGACATTTATACAGCAGCATCTTGGTCTAACAGTCATACCTTGCATTACAAACTGGATGTCATATCCAGGCGCAGGGCCTCCTTCAGCTTGATGGTACTCCAGCATGTCTTTCCGTGAGAGCCATCCAGGAACTGCGTATATGGGGACTCGCAGCCTATCATGAGGAGGAATGAAGAAGGCAACATCAGATTAAAAAGTTATGTCTTACCATAACTTAGCATCTGTGTTGACTTCCTTCATTCCTGCTTTTCCCACCCAACCATCCCTCTGTCTTTCTCTTCTAGAGGAACCTGGCTGATGAAGAGACTCTTGTATACTTTGTCTAAGCCTTTTTTGCCTTTCCTTTAATGTGTGGATGCTGAATGCTTGGAATTGGCAAACTCGATCTGCGGTACTTGGATGGATGCAGGCATTTTGGGTAGGAAGGAGGAGTTTTAGAGTTGGATCCAAGTCTGTAGTATGTGGCCGAGCCAGATCCAAGGGTCTGATCAGAGACCCTATCATGAGGAGGAATGAAGGAAGACAACACAGATGCCAAGTTATGTCAAGACATAACTTTTTATTTTGGGGGCAGTTTTTAAACAAATCCAATGCATGGCTATAGGAGCTGCTTGATCCCCTATCTGTGCAAACATGGTTCTTTGAACTTTGGAGAAAACACTGTATTTTAACTTCTCTTCTTCATCTTGGAGCATATAAAGAAGATTTTTGTATGATATATATATTTTATTGGATAGGACTAGAGAAGAACTCTTGATTTTATTAATTATATGCAGAATACACTACCTTTTTTTAAATTTACTTACCACACATCAAATAAAGATTTTATGAACTATTTAATAAACTATTTAAGTATCAGATTAGCTAAAGACATGAGCTACCAATGTTTTACATCCACTGTATACAGAAAATATACTTCTATTAACACTATGCCAATAATCATCCTTATCACCAGAATAGGAGCATTGTCAAAGGAAAGATGGTTAGAGTGGCTCATTTGACTTCTGAATATCATGACTTTTTGGCACAGATTGATTTGGTGGCAAATATGTTTAAGGAAAGGAGCTATCTATGTGATTTGGCTGTTAATGTCAAGAATTAAATAATTGCGGGCCGGGCAACAAAACACAATCCCATTTTATGGAAGGGTAAAAATTCTACTCTTTCTACTAGTCAGGGTTTTGGTAATTACTCATATGTTTGTTTTTGATTACATCAAAAACACCATTGAAATAATACATATTGTCAACAAACACTAGGTTTGCTTCTGTTTTTTTATATACTAACATAACTGTAATATCAAAGAAATCATTGAAAGGGGACAAAATAATAAAACTGCAAAATTGAGAAGTCAAACATTTAAGTATGGCAGATGCCACCAGAGTGGCAATATGGCTAATACCGAAAAAAACTTCATGTGGTGGCAAGGAATGTGGAAGTGAAAGCTACTGGATATTTTAATTGCAGTACCAAGGGAATTAGTTATATCGTCTGCTGCCAGATGCGCTCTGCATTTTACATTGGTAAAACTGAACGTATTTGTAGAAGAAGAGTATATAAGCACATATGACATCACTCATTATTTTGAGTCCAAAGCACTTTACAAACATATTAAGTTATGCGGTTCCATTTCTCTTTTAGATTTTTTTATTTTTAAACAAATGCTTTCAGATTGCAGTGGAGGATCACGGGGAAACTAAAATTGAATATAGGGAGCTGCATTGGCAGCTAAATTTGGATGCCATGTCTACACCAGGACAGAATGATAAAATTTCTATTATGAACATGTTAAAGGTAAGGGCAGCTAAGTTGTAATGATTAGATATATATTATTTTTATACATATCAAAGGTGATTAATAAGTATGAAGTTGTATCATTAACATCATTTTTACTTTATTAGTCATCATTTAGGTTTTTACAACTCCGTGTTGATGGAGGACAAAAATACAAGATATATGCTTTATTTGTATTCTAAATTAATCAGGTTTAGTATGTGGTGGGTTTGAGACATGTGATTGCGGGAAAGATGTACATAAGTAATCTGATTCAGTGTTCTGGTGAATGCCTTTTATGTGTTAAGACGAAAGCTGTCAATTTAATAAATGGTATTTATTCAACATTTGCTCCCTTTTTTCCAGTGCTCTGCCTCTCTGTACGCAGATTTTATTGGTTTTTGTCTTTTTTCTGCATTTTCCCCATGTTGGTTACATTTCTATCTTCCCTAATAACTTTCAAATTAAGTCTTCCCTTAAACTCACCTCTTTTTAAGAGGTAGGTATAAAAAGTGCCAGTGCCTTATTTATGCTTCATTATCCCTGCATTTTATCTTAGTATTTATTATTGCATGATCTGAAATAGTTATTGGGTGTGTGCTGAAGCTTTCAGTTAAGTGCAGTTGTTTCTGTGAAGCAAATTTCTACGTAGTCTAGCCCAGTTATTGTACCTTGGGGAGTAATATGTAAATTTTGTCTGAGTTCAAGTCTTCCATACCAAATATTTTCATAAATTTCTTAAGAAATCTGCCTTGTTGTTATATTTTCCATTCAAGTTCCCTCTGATACACCCTCACTATTGCAAATCAAGTTCTAGTCCCCAGCTATAGGTAATATTCCCTGCTGAAAGTTGATTATTTCTCCCAAAAATTTCTTAAGCTTTATAGTAGCAGTTTTGTGTGGAATATAAATATACTCCAGCATAATCCTACTTCCTTGCCAATAGCCCCTTACTACCACAATTCTGCCATTATTGTCCTTTTTTCCTCTTACTAATATCACTATTGGAACAATACTCACCTTTTCATTTGACCCTAATATTCTGCTGAATATCCATACTGAAATCATTTATTTGTCAAATTCACATAATCATTTCTTTCCAAATGTGTTTCCTGCAGCATTGCTATTTGCACTCTACATTTCTTCATATAATTCAAATCTACTTGTTTCCTTTTTGTCTTTACCTGTAAGGCCATATACATTCCAGGATAATATGGGTAGTAAAGCCATTATAATAAAAAGCTATTATTTCTGCTTATACATGACAGGTTTTGTTTATGTGCATTTCCATCTTGTGTTACATGCACATACTAATGTCTGACATGCTGATTTTTTACACAGTTGGTTTATCTTATCACAGATAGGGACTAAAGGTGGATATGTCTTAATTTACATCAAAATAAATATACCTCAAGGTTGATCAAACAGGACAGTGCACTTGAGCTGCTCCATGTTCAAATCACCATAGGCAAAATCCAGTACCACTTTCTTGCAAGTTGTAGGTTTCCCTCTATGACCCAGGAAACCCATACCATGTATTTAAAGTTATTGGAAATACTCACCATTCAACCCAATACCATACTCATGGGCAACTGTAAGACACCAAACATACAGGCACAGAGACTCCTGGATTTTGTAAACATAAACTGCCTGGACCAGATTGTCAGTACACCAGCAAGGTTTGCAACCATACTGGATCTGGTCCTCACTAATATGGGAGAGTGCTGCACAGCTCCTAGTGTAATGTCTTTCCTGGTAAGGTCAAACCATATAATGGTCTCCTTTGAAGTAAACATAAAACCTGGACTCCCAGCTAAACCTGGAATATTCAGGAACTACTCTAAGGCTAACTTCCTGCTTTTAAGTGAAAAACTGGCAACATTTCAAGCCCCCATAAACCCTAAGAACACTGATGCCTATGCAGACCTGTTCACAGAAACCCTGTACAAGCATGTTAATAGCTGCATAGAGGCAGCTGTACCCACCAGGAAGAAGTACAGAACTAACTCAAAAAAACAAGCCACCCTGGTAGCATCACAAAATCAATAGGTTGTATAACAGAAGGAAGAAAATCATGGCAAAAATTAAGAGGTGCAGCATCCAGCAGAATAAAAGCACTTTCATCAAATTTAACAAACAACTCTCAGGACAAATAAAGTCTACCAAAGTCAAAGTATAGATAAATTGTGCCTCTCAGACCAAGGGCAACCGCAAGGCATTATTTAGCTATGTCCACAACCTCAACAGCAATACACAACTGTGAGTAGAGCTCATTGTAAATCTAGCCACCTATACAGAACCAGAAGATATAGCAAACCTACTGTCTGATAAATTCAACTCCAACTTTACTCCTATCAACCTTCCCTCAGGAAATATCAAATATAACTTCCCATACTTTCACTAGGGAATGGGTCCTTAATGCTCTCTCTAAAGCCAAGAACACGGCATTGATGGGCCCAGACAATATCCCAGGATGCCTTCTAAATAACATGAAACATGACCTATCAGGCTGTCTGGAATTGCTGTTTAATTGTAACCGCCAAACAGGCTTTGTGCCTCATGAATGGAGAACAGCAGCAGTCATCACTCTGCACAAAGGTGGGTCATCTACAGACCCATAAGTCTCACTAGTCTTGTATGCAAAGCTATTGAAAGAATTATCATGAAAATGATGAATAACAATATAGTAAACCTCCAGACACTGCACCCAACCCAGTTTGGTTTTATCAAGGGAAGGTCATGCCTACTCAACCTGGTGGACTTCTTTGAGAAGGTCACCAAAGCAATGGGTAAGGGAAAAATGATTCACACTGCCAACCTTGACCTGGCCAAGGCATTTGAAAAAATACCCCACTCAGGCATTGTTGACAAACTAAAGAGGTTAAGTACAAACCCATACGTCACTTGGTGGATAGCCAGCTGACTCATAGACAGGACCCAGGAAGTTAGAATTGAAGAGTCCACCTCTACAAAGAGGGCAGTCACAAGTGGAGTCCCAAAAGGCTTGGTCCTGGGACCACTCCATTTTGGCATTTACTTCTCTGAAATCAAGGCCAATGTTAGTGGTTTCTGGCTGACTAAATTTGCAGATGATTGCAAATTAGGAGCTGTCATTGAATCCCACACTGACACAAATGTTCTCCAGGAAGGGCTGACAAAGCAAACAGCTGATGTCAGAGCCAATGTTCTAAAATAAATGTCAAGAAATGCATAATAGTATCCTTCAGAAAGTCATTCACTCCTGGTAACTTTCATATTGACAGCATAGTTGATCCAGTAGTCAGGGACTTGGGGACACGTGGACAGTAATCTAGCCTTTGACCATCATGCGTCTACAGTAGCGAGGAGATCATTCTATATGACACAAAGTATAAACAAAGTTATGACATCTAGGTCCAAGGAAGTCATTGTTCCACTTTATTCAACATTCATCAGACCTATAATTGAATACAGTGACCCTTTTGATATGTACCTGACCAGGCATATCCACAACTGCAATGCCCACAGAGGTTCCTCACTTAAAAGAATATGTGGCATAAGTAACATGTCCTATGCAGACTGCCTGAAGGACCCTATCCCTGTATTCTGTCTCCTGCAGGTTATTGAGGGGAATCTGTGCCTGGCATACAGGGCATTACCAGACCCCATTCTGCTGTACCTTCTGCATATCCACAAAACAAACAGCACCAGAATTACCCATTCTAAAAACAAAAACCTTGCCTGTGATACAGATAGGACCCGCTGGAGAGACAGGTATGTATCCCAGGGACTATGCCTTCTTTGGAACAGGCTCCCCATCCATGTGAAGCAGAGTTCCTCCCTAACCCAATTCAAGTGTGACTTGGACATTTGGATGGGGAACAGAAAATTCATCCCTGGTTTGGCACCCATGTCTCTAATGAACATAAGCAGCCTGTAAAAGGTTCATCTCCCAGGCCCCAGCTTACCATTATCAAAGGTAGAAACATTTGTCTGAGATTTGGGATGCATGGCTATGCTTAAAAAGTCCCTTGTGGTCGTTGGCCTAGTAAACGCCAATGAATCTATATTTGATCCTGTGTCACACTTTTCAAGACTTTTTTTTTAATGCAAACCCTCAAACAAAAACTAAATACATTTTCAAAACATTCCCATCCTGTATTAATTTAGAACATACAAACATTCAACAAATGAAATTTAACCCTCCAGAAAGGAACAGTTGCCCCAAATTGACAACTGCACCCACAGGCATTATGTAACCTAAAATTAAGGTTATCCATGCTACTGCACATGCTACAGCCTGTGTTCCCACATTACACTGATTGTTGTGTGTTCCTTTCTTATCTCTGTGTGACAAAGGGAAATACTGCCAGCCCAGCTAGCTGGAATTTTGTAAATAGTTATATGTCATTTGTGAATATTAATATGATTTATATAAAAATGTAACAAAAGGAGATACTACCAGCCCAGCTATCTGGAGTTTTGCAAGTGATTGTGTGTCATTTGTGAAGGTCAGCATGATGCAACAGTTTGTGTTACAAATGTATTAGAACTGTATGTCACATAAGATGGTTTGTACAGACGTGTGCTGAAAAGATTTTGTAGAAATACTGAGCTTAAAAGATGTATCCACATTGTACCCTTCTGGAAAAGAACAGATATATGTATATACACTATTGTGACTGTGTAAATGTATATACTTTAAGTGGAAACTGGAACATAGAGGGTTAACTTGCAAACTTCAGAAAAATAGTAGAAATTAAATTGTTTTATAACTGCACCATAAACAATGGCTTTAATGCAGCAAAGAGACAGGATGTCTCAAACTAGGGAGCCTTCAGTATTGTTTTGTAAGTGTTTTATTGTTTTATGTCTCCCAACAGCTGCAGACATCTGAAGGCTATGTATTTTCACAGGGAAATGCTAAATGTTGGCAGTTTCTAGCAATGGGAGTTTAGCTTGAGATAGCTAGATGACAAGAAGTGATGTCATGCTGCAAGTATCCCAGCAGCAATATTTGAAATAATAATTTAAGAGGTCTCTGGGAGGGAGACTGGGCATTTTGTATTTTGTCTTTGACCTGACAGCATCAGTTGGGAAAACCCACTCACCATATCTACCTTGCTTGCTCTGTAAGTAAGTTAACTAAGGTACAGTAATTTCTTTTAGATTCCGTAAAGAATATAGTAAAGATTAGTTTAGATGTTTTCTGTATTTATTTGAGACTGTCCTGCAGTGTTGTTTTAAATATTTCCTATGATTTTGAACTCTGAAGTCAGTGTGAATACATATTTAGTATTGTCTTTTTATTATTTATTACTAAATAGGTTTAAACCTTTCAGTTGTGGCTGGTCAGTCTAGAGATATTTAAGCTTTTAGAATACTTCCATAATTTTTTGGTGACACTTTGCAAGCCACTCCTAATAGTCTTGCTCTTGGTCAAACTACCATTTGGATTAATAATCACATTACACAGTAAGATTGGACACCCTTTGCTAAGGGCTTTAAGGTAGTTGATAAGAAGTAGCTGGTGGCAGTCCAAACTGCTTTATAATCTGGGCAAAAGGGGCATAGCTACTAAACCCATGCCAGTCCTTCCCAGGTGTGTGTGTGTGTGTGTGTGTGTGTGTGTGTGTGTGTGTGTGTGTGTGTGTGTGTGTGTGTGTGTGTATGTGTGTGTATGTGTGTGTGTGTGTGTGTGTGTGTGTGCGCGCATGTGTGCGCGCGCGTGTGTTTGTGTATAAATCAAATCTCAAAGAGTGTGTCAGCTACTTGGGCAGGAACACAAAGTATTGGTTGGACAGAGAGGATGCTGGAGGTCTTGGCTTGGCCACTCAGCTGAGATCTGAACTCTATATCTGCGCCAGTGGGGAATCTTATTGGGGATCTGGAGAAAGAGGGAGAAACCAGCCCCAGACTGACTGTGGTGTCTGTGTGCTCTTAAGGGAAATTGCACTTTACTGTGTGTGTACTTGTCATCCTCCCAGTATGTACGTCCCCCATTGTTGCCAGTGGTGAGGACTGAGGCTTCCTGATTACTGGGCCAGTGGTGTGGGGTTAATAATTGGTGGGCAGTGCTGGGATATCCACAGATTAGGAATCAGTGGTGTGGATATTGAATTCCCTTTATCTATAAACACTGGTCACTAAGGAAGGTGTTTGTACTCTCAATCAGCCACACACTGAACATTCTGAGTTTCATATCACAATAGTTTTATTTATTTATTTTTGTTAGCTTAATCAGGGAGAGCAGGCAAGGATGTCAGCAGAGGAGTATGGCAAGCTGCCAAGGAGACATTTGGCTGAGACTGGTGCATGCCAACCTGACTACAGCAAAAATGATTGCAGCCTTGGGCACAGCTGCCTCACCGATCAACATTCCGGAGGACAGTCGGACTGGCCTTGGGGAGGTACTACTCTCAGAAAGTGGACGGATCAGCATTTCCACAGAGGACTTAGAAATCCATCTGGAGTTAGAGACTTGAACTGGAGGCCAAATGTTTACAAATAGAATCAGCAGAAAAACTGCGGCAGGAGAAATAAATGGAATTAGAAGCAGCAGAGAGACTGAGATGTCTGGAAGCTGAAGAGAATGAGAGGAAGAGGCATCATGAAAAGGAGATGCTGACTTTTCGCCAGGGTCATGGTGGTAATGGGGAAGGGAGTAACTGAGCCCTAAAAGCAACAAAGGTCAGTAAATTTCTTCCACAATTTACAGAGGAGAATAGTTTAAATAGTTTCATTTATATGTTTGAAAGGGTATGTAAACAGTATAATGTTGACCAAGGGCTCTGGGTACGGTTCCTGACCCCCTTACTCCATGGTAAAGCTGTAACTGCTATTTCTAAATTGACTGATACTGATTGTTTAAATTATAGTACTGCTAAAATTTGTCTTTTTTAGTGTTTTAAGTTAACACCTGAAGCTTATAGAAAACGTTTCATGAGCATAGACGCAAGGCAGATGAAAGTGTGTGTGAATATATTGCTGAACTAAGCACTTATTTTTACAGGTGAGTGAATGGGTGTCAGGTCACTACTTTTGAAGGGCTGGTAGACTTTTTGATGAGGGAACAAGCCCTTAGCACTTTGCATGAGGACATGAGAATCTGGTTAACAGATAGGTAATGCAATACTACAGATGAGTTGGGGAAGACAGGAGAGCTATATCTGGCAAGCAGGTCATCGCAGCACAGGAAACTGATACTCAGTGCTGCTCATGGGTCTAATGGGACCCATGGTGGGTAGCACAAACCACCCCAAAAGAGTCCACCAGTAGCAGGGGAGTCCAGGTACACATCCCGGACCAAGGGTTAAATGTTTTAAATGCAACCAGTGGTGCCATGTAGCATATAGATGTCCATGGAGGCAAGGTGGTGATCAAAGGATGGGAGAGCCAGTAAGTAGGAATGACAGAATGCCAGCAGTAAGTTGTCTGGAAACAATAAGGGTACCAAACTATCAAAACAGGTTATATCCTATCTTAGTAAATGGGAAACAGGCCACTGCTAAGAGGGACACAGCCTCTGCCTGTGAAGCCTGCGATGGTTAAAGAGGAGCACTACTTGCTTGAGCAGTTTACTCCAGTCAAAACTTTAGGCGGGACCCCATTCCAAATACCTTTGGCTAGGTTTCACCGTGACTGTGAGGGTGGAAAAGGAAGCCTGCAAGTAGGTGTGTTTGAGGATATCCCTGCAGATGTCCTGATAGGGAATGATTTTGATAATGCAGTACCTTGTGTGCATGCTGTGACACGCAGTCAGGCTTGGAGACAAGCCTGTGGGTCTGTAAGCCGGGGGGACCCAGACAGACTGCAGACTTGAAGCCAAGAGTATTGTGGTGGTTACTTCAGGGAGGGAGCTACTCTGTAGCAGTGAGACTGAAGGTGAGCCACAGTGACTTGTGGGTACTGATGTTCCCTTGGACAGAGTGACTGCAAGGGCAGAGGTGAGTAATAGTATCCAGGCTGACAGTGAGGCACCGCTGTCAGAGGATGCCAGACTTCCTGTGGAAGGGGAGCTGAGAAGGGTTACAGAGAGAGAGAGAGAGAGAGAGCTGAGACAGGCTCAGCTGTCAGACCCTACATTACAAGGCCTGAGGGAGGTAACTAGTGAGGCACCTGATTTTCAAGGGAAGGGGGAATCTGTATACTGAGACAAAGGGTTATTGTATAGAGAGTGGACCCATGAGGAAGGGCTAGAGGGTGAGAGAATACAGTAGTTGGTAGTGCCCAGAGCCTACCATCTGGCACTTCTAGCCCATAGCCCGTGATATTCCCTTTGCAGATCATATGGGCATAAATCATACAAAGAAACGTATTGTGCAGAACTTTTATTGGGCTGGGATTTCCAGAGATGTAACAGGGTACTGCAGAACCTGTGAGTAGTGCCAAAAAGAAGGCAAGGCAGGGGACAAGGTCAAAGCTCCTTTTATGCATTTGCCTGTGATTGAGGAGTCATTTCAGAGGGTAGCTATGGATATTGTAGCGCCTCTGAGTACCCCAAGTTCTATAGGGAAAATGATATGCTAGTGGTAGTATGTTATGCTACCAGCTACCCTGAGGAGGTGGCTCAGTCCTCCATCGAGGCAGAAAAGGTGGCAAATGCTTTGTTAGAGACTTTCAGCAGGGTAGGTTTCCCAAAAGAAATACTGACTGACGGAGGTCTCAATTTCATGTCAGAAATGCTGACTAGTCAATGGAAGTACTGTGGGTTGAAGCACCTGAAGACCATCTCCTACCATCCCCAGACTAATGGTCTTGTTGAGAGGTTAAACTCTACACTCAAGACCATGATGTGGGCATTTGCAGATCAGTTTAAGAGGGAGTGGGACAAATATTTGCTCCATCTGTTGTTTGCCCAATGAATCCACAGGTTTTTCAGCCTTTGAGTTGCTGTATGGGCATAGGGTGTGGTGATCTTTACATTTGATTCGTGATGAGTGGGAGGGTGAGAGTGAATCCCACAAGGAGTCTTTTGTGGCATATATCCTAATCCTCAGGACAAGACTAAGGGCGCTCAAGAGCTTGGCCCAGGAGAGCCTAGCAGAAGCCCAGCAGCAGCAAAAGGTCTGCTATGACAGGAATGCTCGAGCTAGAGAGTATGCTGTGGGGCAGCAAGTAATGGATGTTCTTTGTGTTTCACTGTTGCAGTCATCACATTTGGGTTATCCTGCCAGGGGTAGCCCTCAGTCAGCCTGAATACCAAAGGCTTAGTATTTCTGCATCGGTTGCTATTGCTCCAGGAATGACATCAGGTCGTCACTGGTATAAAATCAGGCAGCCGATACAATTACATCAGTCTTTCTTGCCGAGGAGCCCGAAGCAGAAGCAGATCTGAAGTAGGGAGTTCATTTGTCAGCAACCTGTGGGTCTTGGATCCGATATCGGATCCGAGCCGGCAACTTGTTTCAAGCTAATGGATCCGAGCTCCTAGCTCCTCCCCTCACCCATAATCCCCTGCCAACCCTCCATGACCTCAGATCTAGTTTGCCACGCTTGTGGATAGCTGGATTCCTTTGAGTTCGACTAGTAATCGTCAGTTAAGTGTGTTTTTTCTGTCAACTTTCTTCTTTTTTTACAAAAATATAAAGTGTGCAAGTGTTGGGTTCCTTGTAGTGTAAAAATATTTTCTTTTAATTAGTTTTTTCCCCTCCCTTCGCTGGTCGTTAGTGAGTGTGTGTGTTGTGTTTTGGGGCCTGTGTGTTTGTGTAACACTACCTTTTCTTTTAAGTATGGCTGAGACCCCAAAAGTCATTTTTTCTAAATTTACCGAGTGTGGCCATAAGCTCTCCCCGGCTGATGGCTACACTCGGTGCGTTCGGTGCCTTGGGGTTGAACACCTCACCTCAGGCTGTACCATTTGTGCAGAGTTCAACCCCAGGGCACTGAAAGAGCGGAGGTCGAAGCTGGTCTTGGCGGGACTTTTACCCCCGGACTCGGCTCCGGCCTCCGCTGCTCCCGTGGCTCTACCACAGGCTGTGGTTGCTGCCATTCCTGCCCTCCTTCCTTCGGCCAGGACTCAAACTCCCGCTAAAGCACCGGAGGACAGAGAGGCCAGGAGGGAGAAACGGAGGGAGAAGCACCACAAGCGGCGGGCCGAGGCCTCCGCTTCGGCCCCGCCAGCTAAGCGGGCTTCTCCCTCCACTGCTTCTAGGTCTCCTCCTCCTCCTCGGCTCCGATCCCCTTGTTTCTCCCCAGGGCCCGAGGAGGAGGAGGCCCGATCTCCATCAAGGTCATCGAGGCGGCATTCCAGGCCTGCCTCTGTGACCTCTTCGAGATCGACGTTCAGTATGTCCGATGCAGACTTGGACGGGATGATGCGAAGGTTCATCCAGGCCCAGCTGCAGATGGGAGTGCTCTTGCCTCCCCCCCCCGCCCTTCGGGGGGGAGCTCAACACCTTTTTTCCATCCTATTGGTCCTTCTCCGACCCGCTATCCGGGCTCGGAGCGTTCGGAGCAAAGCAGCATTGGAGCCGGGGGTGGTTCGGCGCCGACAGTACTTGGTACTTCGGATCCGACCCTGCCCTCGAGCCTGTCGGATCCGACCTCTCGGAGCCGTGGCCCGAGCTTCGGATCCGAGGGATTCAGTGTGCCTTCGGCTACGTCCATGTCGGAGCGCACTGGTCCTTTGGATCCGATGGTCTCGGCGCCGGTTCCGATCCCTTCATCGGATCCGAGTGGGAGCCGACTCTCGGAGCCCAAAGAGAGTGGTTCCCCCTCAGCCTTCGATGTAGTGGAGAGGGCTCTGTTGAGAGCATCCGGACCCCCGGCCCTTGTCTCGGCTCCACCCTGCACTCCCTCTCTGCTGGGCCAGGCTTTCATCACCCAGCCAAAGGGACAGCCTGCTTCAATGTCCCAGATGGTTCCATTGGAACAGGATGTTGCTGGCGAGGCCTCCTTGGACAGCCCCCCCCGAGGAAGTGCCCCGCAAGCATAAGTGCAAGAGGAGGCACGTGGACTCCCCTGAGTCCTTAACTGAGGACACAGACTTGGATGAAGGGGAAGGCTCCCCAAGATCACCCCCTGATAAGGAGACATCATGGAGATGCTGAGGATCAGAGGTGGGTGGTCTGCCCCCAAGTCTTCCTCCGACGAGTCCGTGTTTCTGGAGGCATTCGAAGCAGGCCTGTCTACCTCTTGGGTGTCCCCTCCGGCCGACCCCTTGGTAGACCTTATTACCACCAGGGTGTGGAAGGATCCGGACACCGTGGAGCCAATACCCAAATGCCCAGACAGAATACTAAGCCTCCCCTCAGACCGGTCGCACTGGAGCAAGGGTCCCCCCGTAGATGCCATGTTGACGGCGGCAGCCACGAAGAGGGAACTAGCTCAGGAGAGCCCCTCAGTCCATCCACCGAGCAAGGAGTCCCGCTCGATGGGCCGCTTAGGGAAGAAAAATTTTTAGTTCAACGACCTTCTCGGTAAGGTCTCTGAACTATATGGCACATGTCATCAGGATGCAGCGGGATCTTATCAAAGAATACGCTGCCTCCCCCCCTGAGTCCATGTCGGCGGAGGACAAACAATTGTACTTCACCCGAATGGCCACTCTGAGATCAATTTCAAATACCTCTATGCAGCTATTGTCCCATGCCACCGAGGGAGCCGCTAGGGCTAGCGGAGCAGGCCTAGTCATGAGACGTCAAGCCTGGCTCCATCATTGTGACTTTGCGGAGCCCTTTAAAGCGTCTTTTGCGAATGCCCCTTTCGATGGTTCTGCCCTGTTTGGCAAAACGGTTCGCGAGACACTTGTCCAGAGCGAGAAGGACGGGAAGATGTCTGCCGTCGGAGTCCGCTTCTCTGCTCCCCAGCGGTCCTTTTCGAAGAACCAAAAGGGTCAGAAGAAGATGTGGTTCCGGAAATCGCAACATTCCCAACCTGCTCCGGACAACCAGTCCTTCCGTGGCAGAGGAGGACAGGGAGGACGCCGCCCCAGGGGCAGAGGGGCTCCGAGAAACTTTGGGTCCAGAGAACCTTTCTCTGAATGGTCCACGCAGCAGCCCTGAAGGGTTGCCCGACTGCTCCACTCTGGAGGCAGTCGGGGGGCGCTTCTCGGAGCACCTAGCAGCATGGGAGTCCATCACTACAGACCGCTGGGTGCTTCGAATTATATCCAGAGGGTACAAAATACCATTACTTCATGTCCCCAAATTCAAGAACCTCCCCGATGTACCACCCGATCAGCGGAAGGCCGCAGCCGCAGAAATTCAGCAGCTGCTAAGAAAAAGAACCATCCAGCCCATCCCCCAAGACCAGCTCGGATTAGGGTTCTACTCCAGGTTCTTTTTGGTGCCAAAAAAGATGGGGGACTTGAGACCGATTCTAGACATTTCCCGCTTGAACCTGTTGGTAACCAAGGAAAAATTCCAAATGGTCACTCTTCAATCTATTCTCCCCCTTCTAAGGGAGAATGATTGGATGTGCTCTATAGACCTCAAGGATGCGTACTACCACATTCTAATGGACAGACGATCCAGGAGGTTCCTCCGCTTCCGGCTGGGAGCCAGTCACTACCAGTTCAGGGTCCTTCCCTTTGGCCTCACCACAGCCCCCAGGGTGTTCACCAAGGTATTAGCAGTGATTGCGGCCCACCTGAGACTCCAGGGAATACAGGTCTTTCCGTACCTGGCCGACTGGCTCCTGACTGCCCCAACAAGGCATCTACTTTGCTCAGCCAGAGATTTCTTTCTCCGCCTAGCCCCACAGTTAGGCATCACCATCAATGCCGACAAATCCCTTCTGGCCCCGACACAAGCCATAGAATTCATAGGAGCCAGAATAGACACCAGAGAGCTACGAGCCTTTCTAACATCCGAGAGACTTCGGAATTTGCAACTCCATGTGCGGGCTATTCTCCAATCAGAGACCCCACCAGCGGATTTGGTCCTGAGGGCACTGGGCTCCATGGCGGCAGCGATAACGCTCCTTCCATGCGCCCGTCTGAAAATGCGGGTACTGCAGTGGACCCTTCTAGTGCAATGGTCCTTTCTGTCTTTTCCTCTTCACCACCCCATTGCTATCAGCAAAGCTTGCAGGAGGGCTCTATTATGGTGGCTCCATGCTTCGGACCTCCATACGGGCCGACCCTTCTGCACCTCTCACCACGGTGACTACGGACGCCTCCCGCCTCGGGAGGGGGGGCATTATTCAGGCAGGACAATCCAAGGCACGTGGAACGATACAGCGACCTCTCTGCATATCAACGTTCTGGAGATGAGAGCGGTGCTGTACGCGTTGCAAGCACTTCAGAATCTCCTTCCCATAGGAACGATTGCAATTCAGTCGGACAACATGTCTGTTGTCTGGTACATCAACAAACAGGGGGGAACCAGATCTTACCCTCTATGCCGCGAAGCTATGAGAGTGTGGGAATGGGCGATCTCCACCAACCGCTTTCTGATTGCAAAGCACATTCCGGGGCGGACAAACATCCTAGCGGACAAACTCAGTCACACCCTTCTTACCCCGTACGAGCGGTCTCTCAACCCACTAGTAGCGAAGCAGATATTCGCAATATGGGGGCAACCCTGCTGCGATCTTTTTGCATCTCCCTCAAACACCAAATGCGGCAATTTCTTCGCTCTGATTCCCCCTCCAGGGGAAACTCCAAGAGACGCTCTGGTGCATGTTTGGCCACCCGGTCTACTTTATGCCTATCCTCCTCTACCCCTGATGCTGCAACTCTTACAGAAAGCCTCGCGGTTGGGGAGCAGGATGATCCTCATTGCCCCATTCTGGCCTCGGCAAATTTGGTTCCCTTACCTGTGGTCTCACCTAGAGAATCCTCCTTGGATTCTGGATTCCAGTCTGGATCTAATCTCCCATCCGTCGGAATTACCGACCCCAAATCTGGACAATCTGAAGCTGACAGCTTGGTTGCTCCAGTTCCACTCCTAGTTAGGACTCCCGGTATCTCTTCACCAGTCAAAGCCATCCTTGTAGCAGCGCATAAGCCCTCCACCAGGAAAGTGTACCGCAGTAAATGGAAATGTTTCTCCATCTGGGCGGAGCATCATAATCTAGATCCCTTTACAGCTTCTCTTCCATCCGTATTAGACTTCCTAACCGAACTTTTTCAGGAAGGCGCTAGTTGCTCAACTGTCAAAGTGCAATTGGCGGCCATCTCACATTACCATGTGGGACATGATACAGGGCCTTTGATGTCGGCCAAGTTGTGTAAAACCTTTCCCAAGGGCACCTTTTTGCTTAGACCCCCTATAAAAGAAGCCGTACCTCCGTGGGATCTTTCACTAGTTCTTCAAGCCTTGACTGCTCCACCTTTTGAACCTGCTGCTTCAGTAGATCTCAAATTCTTGTCCTGGAAAACAGCATTCCTTGTAGCCATCACTTCTGCGAAAAGAGTTTCGGAACTTCAAGCTCTTTCTGAGAAGCCTCCTTATTTGATCTTTCACCCGGACAGAGTGTACCTTAGGATCAATCCCTCTTTTCTTCCCAAAATAGCATCAGAAACCAATATAAATTAATCAATAAATTTACCGGTTTTCTTTCCTAAATATCAGAATAAAGGAGAGTACAAGCTGCACTCATTAGATGTTCATAGGCAGCTACGCTTTTATACTCGTAGAATGGCTGGTCATAGACAGTCCGACCAGCTGTTTGTTTCCTTTGCCAAATTTAATTTGGGGAAAGCAATATCAAAAGTATCTCTATCACGCTGGATTTCTCAATGTATCCTATTAGCATACCAAGCCTCTGGGAGACCTGCACCTGAAGGAGTTTGCGCACATTCCACCTGTTCCATCTCTACTTCTGCAGCCTTCAAGTCTAGAGTCCCATTGGATGATATTTGTTCGGCAGCCACTTGGGCCTCATCTCATACCTTTATTAACCACTACAAACTGGATGTGATTTCTAGAGGGAGAGCATCCTTTGGCTCTGCGGTGCTTCGCAATATCCTTCCATGATGGCCACCTCAGGTTCAGGTAGCTGGAGACTCTGTCCCACAGGTTGTTGACAAATGAACTCCCTACTTCAGATTAAGAAGTTATGTACTCACCATAACGTTCCATTTGAGTAGGTAGCTTCATTTGTCTGCAACCATCCCCCCCTCCTTCCCCCTGGCCTTCTTCGGATCTATCTTAGTTGGATACCCGTTTTGGGTATATATTGAGGGGAAAACTCGATCTGAGGTCATGGAGGGTTGGCAGGGGATTATGGGTGAGGGGAGGAGCTAGGAGCTCGGATCCATTAGCTTGAAACAAATTGCCGGCTCAGATCCGATATCGGATCCAAGACCCACAGGTTGCAGACAAATGAAGCTACCTACTCCGATGGAACTTTATGGTGAGTACATAACTTCTTATTTGCACAAGTGCCGGTCGGCCTGTACTTGAGTTTTCATTTCTGAATTGAAGTTAAAGTCTTCTAAAGCCAAGTACCCCATTGGGGATCCTTTTTTCTTGCTCTAACCGATGTTAGAAAAAGTTAACAATTGTCTCGCCTGTGGGAAGCAAATACCACACCGAGGCTTCCATTCTTACTGCATCACCTGTTTAGGCCCAGACCACTACATCCCTCGATCTTCTGAAAAAACATAAGGATAAAGACAGAGACAGACTGCACAGGTCCAAAACTGCCGACGATGCTTCCGTTAAGCTAGTCATCAGTTCTCCGGTCCTCAGTGAGGCACTTTCGTGGCCCTTGATGGCCGCTTCTGTGAATTCGCAGGCCACTACTGAGACCCTTTCGGAGTCCGATATGCCCCGAGACTTTTCTTCAACTAAGGATCCTGTGGATGTCTTTACCTTGGATGGGTCCGGAGCTGCTGAGCAGGCACTGGCTTCCAAGGACTTTCTTTGCACTACCGATACTCAACACAAACCAACGACTTCTTTCGCATCTTGAGTTCTTTCTTAAACTAAGGCCCAGGGTACGAACAACGCCCAAAAGAACGACGACCCAAGCTCAGGCAACTGCTTCCATGCCTCAATCTCAAATGCTTAAAATGGCGGAAGACCTTACTATGTTTATTAGGGGAAGCCAGGCTACCCCTTCTAAAAGAAAAAAGACTTGTCCCCAATAGTTTTATCTGAACAGGAGTCCGATGACTCTGATGCTTCAGAATATGAAGACATGCAACCCCTCTCTGCTTATGAGGATTCTGATGCAGAGGAATCCATTCCTTCTGCCTCTCCACTTGAGGATTTTTCATTTGGTAAAACCCTACATACTTTAAGGGAGCATTTCCAATGGGAATGTCAGGACTATCCTCAGTCAAAAAAGAGACTCAGGGAATTCTTAGATTTACCACAGCACAGACCTTTAGCCACTCCTCTTGTCCTGGATGCTGTGGATGATGTTTTTTATGTAATCCAGTTTGACTCCTGACACCCTTCCTCCTGCTCCCAGGAAACCTGAAAGGTACTACAAAGTCCCTGACTCTCACAAAATTCTTTTTCAAAAATCCTACTGCTGACCCAGAGGTCATCTCCCAAGGACCTAAAGGAATTAAAGCAACCACATCTAAGAATCCCACCCCCTCAGACAGGGATTCCCGAGCTTTAGACAGATGGGGTAAAAAAGTATAAACCTCTACAACTCTTGCTATTAGAGCACTACGTTGTCAGTTCCCCATGCTGAAATATCAGCAGCATATCATGGAACTCCTCAAACAAAAAATATCTTCCTTTCTTCCTTGTGCAGAAAATAAAGAATTACAAGAGCTTATGCATTCTACAAGCCATGTTACTAAGCACACCTTGCAATGTGGCTTTGAAGCCCTAGAAGTATCTTGCAGGCAGCAGTCACTGGTTCTGTCCTTAGAAAGCATGCTTGGCTTAAGGAACAGACCTTACTAGACCATGTCAAATCAAAATTATTGGGCGCACCATTGAACAAAGACAATTTCTTTGGCACCAAGGCAGAAGAGGTCTTAAAAAAGATGGAAGAAAAAGTTAAATCTATGCAGACAGTTACAGACTTGTTACAGGTCCAGCCTCGAGATTCAGTAGGCATAGCCCCTCCAAGCACTGGTCCTTTCTGGCCCCCTCCAGACCAGCTCAGCCCAGACCCAGGGGAAGCAGACCCCCCAGACAGCAGTCCCAGGGAATGCAGAGATCTAAGCAATGGAGTTCTTCCTCTTCAAAAACAGGGAGTGGTAAGCCACCCCTTATGGTAAGAACTCACAATGACTTTACACCTCCATCCCTTACCTCTGCCCACCTGCTTGTGCCCCTAGGAGGAAAACTCTCCTTCCATGCAAACAACTGGGCCTCTATTACCAACGACTGATGGGTCCTCAGCATAGTGTCCCAGGGATCCAAATTTTATTTCCACACTCTGCCAACCCCAAAAGTGTTCCCAGATTTTCCTCCAAACCAGTGGGCAGAGGCCAAAAACAAGTCCTTTCCCTGCTCTCCATGAGGGCAATACAGCATGTTCCTGCAGATCAGATAGGCCAAGGTGTCTATTCCAGACTCTTCCTGGTACCCAGAAAAGAGGGCACCTGGTGCCCAATCCTCAATCTATCCATTTTAAACACCTTTCTGGTGATACCAAAATTCAAAATGTTCACCCTCCAGCAGCTTCTTCCTGTGCTTTCCAAGGATGCTTGGTTAGCCAACCCAGACCTAAAAGAGGCCTACCTACATGTCCCAATCAGGGAATCTTGCAGGAAATATCTACGTTTCAGGGCAGGATCTATGCACTTTCAGTTCTCTGCACTTCCCTTTGGCTTATCCACTGCTCCCAGAGTTTTCACAAAATGTCTGGCTCCCGCCATTGCTTTTTGCAGACAAAGAAATATTCAAATTTACCCATACTTAGATGACTGCCTGATTCAGGCAGATAGTCAGGAAAAGCTGCTACAGCACCTGACTTTTGTAAAGGACCTACTGACCTCCCTGGGGTACACTCTCAACGAAAAGAAATCAAAACTAGTCCCCACACAAAAATTGTATTCCTGGGAGCAAGCCTGTTCACAGCATCCTAGATGGCATTCCTTACTCCAGAAAAACAAGCCTATCTGACAGGCTACTTCTCTCAAATAGCCACCAGAACCCAGTTATCTGCAAGGAAAATCCTGCAAGCTGTAGGCTCATGGCCTCCTGCATTCTACTTATTCCATATGCCAGACTGCATATGAGGAAACTACAGTGGTACCTAAAAAGCCTTTGGTGTCAACACTCTCAAGACCTAGAAACTATTATACCAATGATACCCTGTCTAAGGAAAGATTTTTTTTGGTGGGCAGCAGCATGCAGCCACAACAAGGGACTTCCCTTCTCATAACCCCACGCTGCCCAGACCCTCAACACAGACGCATCAGACTATGCCTGGGGTGCACACCTGGACGGCAAGTGCATTCAGGGCCATTGGAGCCCAAATCAAATACATCTGCACATCAACCAAAAAGCAATGCTAGATGTTCAGCACACCCTGACAGCTTTCAGACCTCTACTCTCCCCGGGGCCTCTACTGATCAAAACGGACAACACCACAATGATGTGGTATATCAACAAGCAGGGAGGGACTCTACTCTTATCCTCTCTGCAGGCTCGCCATGACCCTTTGGCACACGCCCTCAGCCTTGCAAATACGCCTGCTAGCACAATTCCTGCCAGGCTCCCTAAACTGTCTTGGAGACAACTTAAGCAGAAACCTGATAGACCCACAGTAGTGGCAGCTAGACCACAGAACCTTCACCCTTGTAACCCAGAAATGGGGCACCTTGAAGGTGGACCTCTTTGCCTCCCAGTCATCTGCTCAGCAAATTCTGCACTAGGGAACCTCATAGCAAGGCCTGGAAAGTGGATGCTGTATCCTTCCAATGGGTAAATCTCTCGGTCTATGCATTTCCCCCTCTACCACTCATTTCAAAGGTACTGCTCAAAATAAGGGAGGAAAAACCAAGGGCAATCCTGATTGCCCCAGACTGGCCATGCCAGCACTGGTACCCACTGCTGCGTAGCCTGTCACCATGGCACCTACCTCAGATCCAAACACTCCTGACCCAGAAGAATTGAGAATTCATGCATCCCCCCAATTACAGACCCTCAACCTGGTAGTCTGGTTTATTCCATGACCTCTCCTCAAGCTGCCATCCTAAGCAAACAAGTCCTAGGTGTTATACGTGAGGCCATATGCCCCAGCACTAGAAAATCCTATGCTGACAAGTGGAAAAGGTTTTGCACCTGGATCCAGGCTAAGAGAGCCGAAACAGCTCATCCCTCCCTACCTCTAATCCTGGATTACCTAGCAGACCTACTACGCAGGGGTCTATTCTTCTCTTCTAATGAAATTCATGCCTCTGTCATCCCTGCTCATTACAGCACATAGCCACCTCTCTTCTCACACCCTCCCATCAAACGGTTCCTAAGAGGGGCTAACAAGTTAAGGCCACCCAGAAGAGCTCCTACCCCAGCTTGGGGACCTTAACTTTGTGTTGGAAAAGTTCACCACCCCCCTTTGAAACCTGCAGCTTCAGCAGAGCTAAAATTCCTCTCTTGGAAAACAGCCTTGCTTCTGGCCATCACTTCAGCTAGAAGAGTTTCAGAGCTACAAGCATTCATTGCTGTAGAGCCCTTCATCATTTTCCATGCTGACAGGGTGTCCCTCAGGACTAACCCATCCTTCATTCCTAAAGTGGTGTCCAGTGTGGCTCTCGATCAATCCATTCATTTACCCACTTTTTTCCCTAACCCACAAAACAAGGGGCAAAGGATTCTGCACTCTCTAGATGTGCACAGACAGCTCAGATTCTATCTGGCTAGGACTAAATCTTTTAGAAAAACTGACCAATTGCTAGTCAGCTTCGCAGCAGGGGCAGAGGGCAAGGCCATATCCAAACAATCTCCAAATGGATAGCACACTGCATCCATTTCTGCTACAAACAGCATGGAAAACCGCCCCCAAAGGGGGTCAGGATGCATTCCACTAGGGCAACCTCCACCTCTGCAGCGTTTCTCAAATGGGTCCCCATCAAGGACATCCTGGAGGCTGCAACATGGACTTCTGTTCATACCTTCACTGAGCATTACCACCTGCCTATCTTTTCTAAATCCAGGGCAGGCTTTGCCACCACAGTCTTGCAGGGCATCCTAGCCAGTCCCCAGTCTTTTTAGCTGCCTACACCCTTTTCTTCAGCTTTTGAATCAACCCAAGTGTGATGACTGCAACAGTGAAACACGAAGAACATAGTACAGTTGTGTACACTTACCATAAATGTAGATGTTCCAGTGTATTCACTGTTGCAGTCCTGGTTTCCCTCCCTCCATCCTCCTTGTCTCTCTCTCTCTCTTTTTCTTCTTCTCTCCTTACAGGGAATTTTTGATATTTACTTTCTACTGGTGGTGTTCTTCCACTATAACCTAGCTCCCTTTTTGGGGCTCCTGACAGTTGGGGCAAGAAAAACTGATGTAATGGCGTCAGCTGCCTGATTTTATACCACTGACAACGTGATGTCAGTCCTGGAGTGACAGCAACCGACGCAGAAATACTAAGCCTCTGGTATTTGGGCCGACTGAGGGCTTCCCCTGACAGGATAACCCAAGTGTGATGACTGCAGCAGTGAATACACTCAAACATCTACATTTATGGTAAGTATACACAACTGTACTTTCTCATTCCTGTCAGACACAACAAGCTGCAGGCAGCTTTGGAGGGACTCTTCAAGGTGGTAAGGAGGGTCAGTGATGTTAACTACATGGTAGAACTGTTAGACATGAGGCAGGGGCACAAACTTATCAATGTTAACATAATGAAACCTTACCATGATAGAAAGGCCCTTCTGCTGCGTATTTGCAGTGGATAGCAGGACGAGTCTGAGGGGGATCTGGTGATTGATCTCCTCAGTGAGGCTCAGTCTGACAACTCAGTGGAAGCAGTAGCAATGTCCCAGCAGCTATCCCCTACCCAGGTTCAAGAAATGAGCAGTGTTACAGGAGTTTGGGGACATATTCACTGGTAAACCAGGTTGCCCCCACCTGATACAACACCATGTGGATACAGGACCCCAAGGGTGCCTGAGAGAGTCAAACAGACTCTGAGGGAGGAGATACTGGAAATGTTGGAACTAGGGTAATCCAGGAGTCCAGCAGCCCCTGGGCCTCCCCAGTGGTGCTGGTACCAAAGAAGGATGGCAGCACTAGGTTCATTGTGGACTGCAGGAAATTAAATAGTCACACATTGTCCGATGCTTACCCCATGCTAAGTATCTTACCACTGTTGATCTTACCAAGGTTACTGACAGGTGCCCTTGACTCCCAACGGTAGATAGAGGTCAGCCTTTATGACTCCTTTTGGCTTGTATGAGTTCACAAAGATGCCCTGTGGGATGAAAAATGTCCCAGTGACTTTCCAGAGGCTGGTAGATCATACTCTAGCAGGAACAGAAGATTTCCCCCATGCTTACCTGAATGATATTGCCATCTACAGCCATTCCTGGCAAGAGCACCTTCAGCATGTTAGGGAGGTGCTGGGCAGACTACAGAGGGCAGAGTTGACCATTAAGCCCAGTAAATGTCAGGTGGGTATGACAGAGGTCTCCTACCTGGGACATAGAGTGGGGAGTGGTAAGATCAGGCCAGAACCTGCCAAAGTGGAAGCCATTCAGGCATGACCTGCCCCTGCTACCAAGAAGCAGGTGAAGGCATTCTTAGGGACAGTAGGGTACTACAGAAAGTTTGTCCCCAATTATAATACCATAGATGCTCTCCTCACAGACCTGACAAGGAAAAACAAGCCTGATAAGGTAGTGTTTACCCCAGCATGTGAACAGGCATTCCAGAGACTTAAAGGAGCTTTGGGAGGACGCCCTGTGTCAGATTACAGCAACGAATTTTGTTGTGCCGGTAGATACTTCAAACCATGGGGTGGGGACTGTACTCAGCCAGGTTTTCTCAGAGGGAGAAGAGCAGCCAGTTGTATATCTCACCCATAGGCTCCAACCAAGGGAGGGATACTATGTAACTGTAGTAAAGGAATGTCTATCCATAGTGTTGGCACTGCAGAAACTTAAGCCTTATGCCTATGGAAGGAAATTCACTGTAGTTACAGACCACAAGCCCTTAACATGGGTACATCGAGCCAGCCAGCAAAATGCTAAGTTACTAAGATGGAGCCTAGGGTTGCAGGCATATGATATGACAGTGTAGCACCACAGTGGGGTTAGTAATGCCAGTACAGATGGGCTGTCAAGACAGTGGTATGGGGTAGTGTATTCCCATATAGGCTCAGCCTCTCAAGCAACATTTCTCAAGGATCAATTGAAAAACTAGCTTGAGTCTTTGGGGGGGGGGTGACAAAGGCAAATACTGCCAGCCCAGCTGGCTGGAATTTTGTAAATAATTATATTTCATTTGTGACTATTAACATAATTTATATAGAAACGTAACAAAAGGAGATACTGCCAGCCCAGCTATCTAGAATTTTGTAAGTGGTTGTATGTCATTTGTGAATATCAGCATAATGCAATTGCTTGTGTTACAAATGTATTAGAACTGTGTGTCATATAAGATGGTTGGTACAGACATGTGCTGAAGAGATATTGTAAACGTACTGAGCTTAAAAGATGTATCCACGGTGTACCATACTGGAAAAGAACAGAAAAGTATGTACACTATTGTAACTGTGTAAATATATGTACTTACAGTGGAAACTGCAACATAGAGGGTTAAGTTGCAAAACTTCAGAAAAAAATAGTTGAAATTAAATTGTTTATAAGTGCACCATAAATGATGACTTCAATGCTGCATGGAGACAGGATGTCTAAAACTAGTGAGCCTTCTGCATGGTTTTGTAAGTGATTTATTGTTTTATGTCTCCCAGCAGCTGCACACATCTGAAGGCTGTATATTTTCACAGGGAGGTGCTAAAATGCTGGCAGTTTCTAGCAATGGGGGGGTTAGGTTGGGATAGTCAGATGACAAGCAGTGACGTCATGCTGCAAGTATCCCAGCAGCAGTATTTGAAATATTAATTTAAGAAGTCTCTGGGAGGGAGACTGGGCATTTTGTATTTTGTCTCTGACCTGACAACATCAGGAAAACCCACTCAGCACATCTGCCTTGCTTGCTCTGTAAGTATGTTAGCTAGGGTACAGTATTTTTTTTTAGATTCAGTAAGGAATATAGGAAAGATTAGTTTAGATGCTTTCTGCATTTATTTGAGACTGTCCTGCAATGTTATTTTAAATATTTCCTGTGATTTTGAACTCTGAAGTCACTATGAGTTCATATTTAGTATTGTCTTGTTCTTTTATTATTTATTATTAAATATGTTTAAACCTTTCAGTTGTGGCTAGTCTGTGTAGAGATATTTAAGCTCTTAGGGTACTTGCATATCTATTTGGTGACACTGTGCAGGCCACACCTAATAGCCTTGCTCTTGTTCCGACTACCATTTGGATTAATAGTAACATTACACATTAAGATTGGACATCCTTTGCTAAGGACCTTAAAGAAGCTGATAAGGAATGGCTGGTGGTAACCCAAACTACCTTGTAGTCTGGGCAGAAGGGGACATAGCTAGTAAATCTGTGCCAGCCTTTCCCGAGTGTGTGTGTGTGTGTGTGTGTGTGTGTGTGTGTGTGTGTGTGTGTGTGTGTAAATTACATCTCAGAGTGTGTGTGTGTGTGTGTGTGTGTCAGCTACTTGGGAAGGGACACAAAGCACAGGTTAGACAGATGGTGCTGGAGGTCTTGGCTTGGCCACTTAGCTGAGATCTCAGCTGTATAGCTGTGCCAGTGGGGAGTCTTACTGGGGATCTGGAGAAAGAGGGAGATGCCAGCCCCAGACTGACTGTGGTCTCTGTGTGTGCTCTTATGGGAAATTGCACTTTACTGTGTGTGTAGCTGTCATCCTCCCAGTGTGTACGTCCCCCACTGTTGCCAGGGGTGAGGATGGAGTCTCCTTGATTACTGGGCAAGTGGTGGGACGTCATACTCTGTTCCCCTGACAGATGTGAAAAAACACTTGTATGCTTTCAGAAAACATTAACTTTTAGCCCAAAGATAAAGTACACTCACTGTCTTTAAACAAAACTAAATTGTATACAGTTTTATTAAATTCATTAAAGTATTAAGGCTGCTAGTGCGGCGCCATCTCTTATTCACTTCTCATAATTTCAAACCTTATTTTTCACTGACCTGCATGCCACTGTATCTTTAAATTCTGTGTTTTCATTATAAATGAATGCTCAGTTGTTTCAAAATTAATTGCTTGGACCTGCAGACAGCTCCTGTCCATGAAAAAGTACTCTGCAGTTGTACATTTCACTCTGAGCAGAATGTATAGCTGCATTCAACTGCAGACTTCTTGACTCCCACTGAACGTTTTGATAATATTAAAAGCTAACATCTTTGCAGTTGTAAGAAACTTATTTTAATGTCTTTCGTCTTTTCTTTTTTAAAGCCTACTTGCTTAGAAAAAGAGTTGTTTATAGTTTAAGCCAAAGAGCATTAATTTAGTCATTCACCCTTATAAAAAAATATCTTAATGCTACATATAATATAGTCAGTGTACTTTTACATCCCAGCAGCCCAAGATCACATCATATTAACGCTAAACTTGCTTTTGTCCAGCCTTTCTTCTCTTTTTATACTGTAAAGTCTATATTTCATACATCAAAAAAGGTACTTAGTTACTTTAATGTCTTTAACACATACATCAGTCACTGAAAAGAATCCCCCACATTTTAAATAACCCTGACTGTATACTAAACAAAACTGCTTTACTGTGTAACCTGTAGTTTGTACCATTAAATGTTTTATTCAGATACTAATAGGAACAAAATTCTTTACTTACAGTGTCGTTTCCCCCTTTTAATGTCCCTCTAAATATTAATGACATACAATGGGGTGTATTTTTTTACAGTCCACCCATACGTTTAACAAAGTGGAAAAAATCTTTTTTAGCTACTTTTTCTTGCAAAGCCATATATCACATATGTGCCTAATACTTTATAGTCTCCCATTTAATTTCAGTGTTAGTAGTCTTCTTCCTGTTTACTTCCTTCTCCCAACACCAGACTCTGCTTCATGTCTGTCACTCGTCTGGTCAGAATAAAACAGATGAACAATTGTGGGTTTGGTTCAAGCAGCTTTATTATATACAAACACATCAAGATGGAGGCTTAGTAACTTAAACTTAAATAAACTTATAAACAGACTGACTACTGCACTCATACATGTTAACACTCTGGCTGTTCTCTCAAAATGGTACTGCTGCTTGAACGTGCTGTCTGTTTATATGCACATACACTCACTTTGCCCTCACTTTGAAATGCTTCTTAAAGTTACACGCTCTGTTCTATGGCCTCTCTGAGAAATAAGTCACACACTGAAAATGACAACATTCATTGATATGCAGCTGTACAGAAATGATCTTTTGACATGCAATTATGCAGGACTAATTATTTGACATGCAATCACACAGAACTAAATACAAATAAAACAATCATGTCTAGGTTGCTGTATATTTTACACCAAGTCTAGAAATCGACCTGATCATGTGACATAAAAATTAGGACTGGGTTTAGCAATAGGGACTGTCTTTTTTATGAATGTTCAACTTCAGGGACATTAGAGACATCATCAGAAATGGGAATAGTTGCTGAGACATGTCCTTCAACAGAAATAGTCTGGGTTGCTCTGAGATCTAGAGTCTCTATCACAGATACAATGCTGCAATATTGATTCAGTCACTGGAAGAAAATGCCTGTGATTCCTTCTGTATTCTATACCCATAGATTCCACTAAGTAGGATCTTCGCTCGGCACATACACCTCTTACTTGACCAGTTCATTCAAAACCTTTTGTCGTTTTCATCCTCACTATCTGTCCTTCTTACAATGGACAAAGAAATCTGTTCATTTTATCATCAGTGGACTTCTGAAAAGCTTTTAAATAGTTGGGCTTTGATTGCTATGGCGTTTTTAGCATTGGGCACCAACAAACTGGAAGTGATAGGCAAGGTTGTTCTGGTTTGCCTAGATAGAAGTCTTTGAGCAGATGATCCTAGTAAGTTGTCACAGGGTATATTTCTGAGATTTACCAAATTCAAGAAAACACTGGTATTGTCATGCTTTGACTTCTGTAGTATTTGCTTTGCACTTTGTACTGCATGCTCAGCCAGGCCGTTGAACTGTGGGTATTCAGGACTACTAGTAATATGGGTAAAGTCCCACTGTTTTACAAATTTCTGAAATAGCTGACTGGTAAACTGGGTACCTTTGTCAGAAATAACTTTGTGTGGACTACCATGGATTGAAAATTTATATTTCAACTTGGTAATGACGATACTGGATGTTAGGTTAAGTAGCAAATCTATCTCAAACCAGTTCAAATAAGAGTCTACCAACACTAAGTAGTTCTGATTGTTCCACTTGAATATGTCTGTGGCTACTGTTGACCAAGGTAGTTCAGGAATCTGGCTTAGCTGAAGTGGCTTTTTTTTTTGCAAATGCTGTTTAGTACTATTGCATACTGAACAAGATGAAAGTAATTTATCAATGTCTTTTGATAGAGAAGACCAAAATACTATTCCTCTTGCCCTTCTTTTGGTAGCTTCGGAGCCTGGGTGGCCATGATGCAAAATCTGGATTTACTCATGTTTTAAGGAAGTAGGAACAGTAACTTTAGGACCTTTGAAAATGATACCATCTTCCATCAACATATCATCTCTGTAAGGAAAATAAGGTTGCACTTCTATTGGTACACAAAATTGCTTTGATGTCCATCCAACATAGATGAAGTGGTTGAGCTTTTGCAAAATTGGATCAGTCTTTGTATGATCTCTTAGCTCATCAATTCTTGTGGTAGAAAAATTATGCACCTCCAAGACATCAAAGTCAAAATTCTTTGTATCAAGCTTTTCTGTGGTATTTGTGGACTATCTGGATAAGGTATCAGATGGATAAAGAAGTTTGCCTTTTGTATAGACCATTTTGAAGTTGTACTTTTGTAATCTGAGTATCATTCTTTGTAGTCTTGCTGGAGCTGTATGCATAGTCTTCTTTAAAATAGTGACTAAGGACTGTTATTAAGCTAGCGACTGCATTTCGCCTGTTTTACTGCTACTTTAAGTGATTTCTGCATTTTACACTGTTTATTGCACTTTAAGTTACTAATTGTTGCAAATTGTTTCTGTAGGCTACACACTAAAGTGCGCTAGCCGATTTACAGCATTTATAGCATTTACTGTCTGTTTTTTTCCTTATCTCTGTAATAAAACAAAAAAATCTCTTGTTTTCCCACTTTACTGAACTAGAGTAGTCCAGTTTCAGAGTTGCTGATCCCTGGGCTTTGTTTTTAGTTCCTGTTACTGATCCATTGCCTTATTAGGAAGGAGGGAAGTTTCTTTGCTTACCAGTGGGAGTGGGAAGCACTGAGCGCCTTTTGTCCGATTTGGTGAAGTTTCAGCCAGAAACTAGTAGTCCATTGGTCGCTTTGGGCCAATTCCTAGCTCCCTTCAGCCCCTGCTATAAAACACGCTAAACTGTACTGCTGATCTAACCAGCATATCCTATAACTGAAAAGTTCATCTCTACTTGATTCCCAAGTAGACTATTCTCTATCTGTAAAGCCTAGCACTTACTCCTACAGTACTTGCACCTTGATAAAGCACTCTTATTATAGATAGTACCCCACCAGCCCAAAACCCACTTCCCCGGAGTCCTTTGAAAGTTCTTTATCTACTACTTCTAGTATGTCGAGGGATCAGTTGCTAGTGTCCTCTCCAGCTCAACTGGTGAACCTGGGAATATTGAGGCAATGTTACAATTGCCTCATGTACACAGACAATCCTCTCCTTCTCCCACAAAACACAAATACATGCGAGAGATGCAACTATACGGCCAAACTGGAGGCTGAGCTCTCTCAACATAGGACTGGCAAGACCAGACAGGAGGAGAAGGCAACCACACACAATACATACCCAGTCACACATGGTACCATCACAACTTCAAATCATACACATACTCACACAAAGACATACTGGAGGCTCTGGTCAAAAATTTACCAAAACAGCAGAGGCCACCAAAGCAGACACCCAAACAACTACCACCTCACGACCCAACACATGCAACACATAGACCACACAGTCAGAGTATCAAACAGTCACAGCCCTTAAGGCCAAACAAAATGCCAGACACACTTGTTATTGGTGATTCCATAGTCAGACACACTGACGTCCCGCTCACCAGACTGAGTAAGGAGAAGGTCACAGTAAGCTGCCTGTCGGGCGCTAGAATCCGCCACATAACGCAAGCACTCAGGTCTCTCAACAGCAGGTACAAGTACGACTCAGTCATTGTCCACGCTGGTGTCAACGACCTGAGACGTACCTCCTTGGACTACATGAAAAGGGACGGCGAGGAGCTCTCTGATTATGTAGCCCAGGCAGGTATGACCCTGACCTTGAGCAGTATCCTACCTTCACCTAGAATGATGCCACAATACAGTGATAAGATGATCAGCTTTAATAATTGGCTTAAATTCTGGTGTCATTCAAAGGGGATCCAATGTCTGTCTGCCTGGGATGACATGCTGGACAAGCCACGCTGCTTCAAGGGACGGCTTGCACCTGTCACCCTGGGCTTCCGGATATTGGCAAAGGCTCTTGCCACCCCATAGTGCCTTTTTTAGGCAAGGCTCAAATTCTAAACCTACCACCCTAGAACACCAAAAAGGAAAAAAACTAAGGGTAATGCTGCTCAATGCCAGAAGTCTCAATCTCAAGATGCACGCACTCGAGGCCCTTCTCAATATGGAGAACATAGATGTCTGTGCTGTGACAGAAACCTGGCTCAAGGCTCCTGAGAGCACCCCAGCACTAACAGGTTTCACCTCATATCATACGTTCCGGCCCCAAAATCCGGACAACACCAAGAAAGGAGGGGGGGTGTCCATATTCATAAAGGACACCCACACCTCAAGGTTGGTGGTAACGCACGATGCATCGGAGACCATCCAGGTGCAATTAACCATAGGCAAGACTGCTCTGCAATTTGTAGCATGTTACAGGCCACCCTCTCAAACTCAGGAACCTCACATGGCCTTCCTGAAAACATTGGAGGATAAATGTATCTCCAAACACCATCATACTAGGTGACTTCAGCTACCCTAATATAGACTGGGAACACTACTCAAGCCCGAACACTCTAACCCAAAGATTCCTGGAGTTCATAAACTCAAATGCCATGGAACAACTAGTCACCATCCCCACAAGAGGTGAAAACATACTTGATCTCATCATCACGAACATGGGATCAAAATGTTCAACACCGAAGTATACCCCTCACTGGTGAGATCAGATCATAAACTAATCTCGCTGGAGGTCCTCATCCCGCCCCACCTGAAACAAAAAGACCACAGTGAAAAACTTCTCAAAAGCCGATTTCACACTTCTAAAACTAGTGTGGTCTCCTTTAAGGCCCCTGAGCCAGTGGTAAACATTACTCAAACCGCTGAATCACTTACAAATGCCTTCTACCAGCACCTACAGGACTGCATGGATCAGGCAATCCCAAACAAAACTAAGACTCTCTGTACCAAAGGCAAGCGTCCAGTCTGGTGGACCCCAGCCATAAACAAGCTCTACAACAAAAGGAGGAAGCTACTACAAGATAGAGCAAAATCCTTGAAAGGTAAGACACCTTTGATCATTATAAGTAAAAACTAAGAGCTCTCATAAAATCATCCAAGGCAAATTTTGAGAGAAAAATCGTCAAGGACTCTAAAGACAATCATAAGGCCTTCTTTAGCTATGTTAGAAACCTAGGAGGAAACTCCCAGATATGCTCAGAATTAGTTCAAAATGATGTGAAAATTACTGAACCTACACACATTGCTAACATACTGGCTGACAGGTTCAGTGCAAACTTCTCCCCTCCCCAAAAGGAGAGATATCTATTACGAAGAATTGTAGCCCCCCAAACATAACCAACGCACAGGTGAGAACTGCCCTCACTAAGGCAAAAACACAGCATCCATGGGACCGGATGGTGTCCCCGGCTGTGTGCTTCATGAACTCAACGAGGAATTAAACCCACAGTTAGGACAGCTGTTTAATCTTAGCCTCACCTCAGGATACGCACCCAAGGAGTGGCGCACGCGACTGTGGTCCCACTTCATAAGGGCGGTGCCTCCACAGACCCTGGAAATTACCGCCCCATTAGCTTGACAAGCCTTATCTGCAAAGCCATGGAGAGGATCATAATGGAACTCATAAATAAAGACATAGGAACTTGCAGACTTTGGATCCAACCCAGTTTGGCTTTGTCAAAGGCAGATCCTACCTCTTAAACTTGGTTGACTTTTTCGAGACAGTCACCAAGGCCATTGATGAGGAAAGGCAGTCCATACAGCCTACCTCGACCTGGCAAAGGCCTTCACACAATACCCCACTCAGGTATCATCGAAAAACTCATCAGCTTGAATGTAAACCCATACATCACAAGATGGGTTGCAAACTGGCTAGCGACAGAACCCACAGGGTCAGAGTTGCTGGAGCCATGTCAGACTCAAAGCTTGTCACAAGTGGTGTCCCACAGGGCTCAGTCCTGGGTCCACTCTTGTTCGGCATCTACTTTTCTGAAGTACAAGCAAACACAGGAGGGTTATGGCTGACAAAGTTTGCAGATGACTGCAAACTGGGCGCCATAGTCGAAAACACATCTGACACAGATATCCTCCAGAAGGGCCTCACAGAAACGGATAACTGGTGCCAGAGCCATGGCCTGAAGTTAAACTCCAAAAATGCATAGTCATACCCTTCGAAAACAAGGTTACCCCTACCTACCATATTGGTCACCATCCACTGAGCACAGAAAAAGTCATCAAGGATCTGGGGACCCAAGTTGACAGTAGTCACTGCTATGACACTCATGTTGCTAAAGTAGTAAGTAAAACCTTCTATATCGCCCAGCTGATCATGAAGGGAATGACATCAAGATCAAGGGAGGACATCGTCCCCTGTACTCATCACTCATTAGACCTATGATTGAGTACAATGCCCGTTCGAATGTATCTGACCAGACACCTGATGCAGCTTGAAAGGCCCCAAAAGTTCCTCACCAAAAGGATAAAGGGTCTCAAAAATATGTCTTATGCTGCCCGACTGAAAGAACTCCAGCTTTATTCAGTCTCATACCGCTTGCTCAGAGGTGACCTGTGCCTGACATATAAGGCCATGTCAAACCCAGATTTGATGAATATGCTTCACCTCAAAAATCTAGATCCCTCAGAACCACAAGGGCGGAGACTTAAACCTTGACACGGTTATAAATAGAACGTGCTGGAGGGACAGATTCATCACCCAGAGACTCCCTATGCTGTGGAACAAAATCCCGGTACATGTGAGGCAGAGCACCTCGCTGGCCTTGTTCAAGAGGAATCTTGACCAATGGATGGGAGATCGCAGATATACCCCAGGGATTACTTCAGTGTCACTGCTTGACAGAGGCACAGAAAAATGATAGGCATAGTTTTTATTCAAACTAAAGGGGTGGCGAAAGCCACATAACTATGGGCTAGGCTTATAAATGCCCTTGGGCAGATAGCCTAGTATGAACCTATGAACCTATGAACCTATGATCAGTCTTGTTCTGGATAGCTTGGCTATTAATATAATCATGGAACTTCGAACATGCAAACACAGTTGCCAAAAGTTCCTTCTCAATCTGAGCATACTACTTCTCAGTTTGGGTAAGAGTTTGACGCATAGGCCAATGGTCTGCCTCTTCAAGAATAACTGCACCAAGATCGAACTTTGAAGCTTCACAGGGAAAAAAAAATACTGGTTTGTGGACATCATAGTATCTCAACGTAGGTGGACTGGCAGTTTTCTGTTTCAGGTCATCAAATGCTCTCTGGTGTTGTTCCAGCCATGACCAGGTAACATTTTTGCATGTCAGCTCTCTTAAGGTAGCTAATAATTCACTGAAGTCTGGTATAAACTTGCCCAAGTCGTTAAGCATACCAAGAAAACTCTGTAAGGCTTGGTCATTGTCTGGAGCTGCCATTTCAAGAATGGCTGTTTGTTTGGAAGGGTCTGGTCGTAGGCCTATACTGGTAAATAAATGACCAACATAAGTAACTTTTGGTAGCCTGAGCTTACATTTCAGAGGATTGAGCTTTAAATTCACTTCATGCACTCTGTCCAGAACTTTCTGGAGGTTTCTCTCATGCTCTGCTTCACCATTGCCTCCAACTAGTAAATCATCCACTATTATAGCACATGGATAACCCGAAAAAATTTGCTCCATTGCACGCTGAAAGACTTCACTGGCAGAATGTATTCCAAAAGGTATTCTGAGCAGTCTGTATCTACCAAATTGGATACTGAATGTAGTCAGTAGTAAAGATTTGCAATCAAGCATTACTTGCCAAAATGAACTCTTTGCATCTAAGACAGAAAAAAAAGTGCCATTTGGCATGAGGGTAGCATCCTCCTCGATTGTACGCATAGGATAGTGGGGCATCTTTAATGCTTTGTTTAAGTCTCTTGGGTCAATACATATTCTGATTTCATCTGAGTTTTTCTTATGAGCAACTACCATGGAAAATACCCATTCAGTTGGCTTTGTGACTGGACAAATCACACCTTGTTGCACCATTTTATCTAACTGGACCTTGACTTTGACCTGTTTGGCTATCAGAACTTTTCTCATTGGTGTGACCACAGGGTCTGATTTCATGGAGTACACGACTGCAAGTTTGCTTTGCTTGTCTTCGAAAACATCAGCATACTCTGAGAAAATAGCATAGGTGAAACTGGAACTAGGACATGTGCTTACATGATGGACTTCTTTGGTATAAAAAAAAAAAAAAAAAAGCCAGTTTCAATCTTAAACTGTCTCCGAGACCTAATAATGACTATGCACAGGTCTTTTGACTACATAAAACTGCAAGCTGTAACCGTTCCCAGCTGAATGGCATGAAATCGCTACTGAACATATTATGATCAAACACAAGTGGATGGAGTCTGCCAAATGCCTCTGCCATATCAACACATAGTAGTAAAGACCTTTGGAAATATGTATGAACATACGGGTCTATATTATAAGATCAATGTTTGAAAACATCGAACACCATATGGTTGATGTCGTCAAACATCGACCTTATAAAAAGACAAAAAAAAAAAGAAGGAAAAAAGTACCCTAACAGGTTTAAGCAGGGGGGCAATCCCCATTGCACCCCCACACCCCCGCTACTTAAATATACCAACTTCGAGACCGCACTACATTGCAGTAAACTGAAATCTCCCCTTACGGAGATTTCCGTTTACATGCTCAAGATTCTGAGTGTTTGATATTCTAGTGTCGACAATGTCATATTCAACATTGTCGGCTTTCGAGAATATAATATAGACCCGAACATACGCACATATACGTCATAAATTTATGCCAGAACTTGTAACTATGCCCAATGGCACAACAGCCTCTTCAGAATTACTGCACTTTATAAGATAAGTTTCCGTAGCACAAGAACACTTTGAAATAAGTGTACTTTGTGAAACCACCTCTTTATCAGTGTAAGAAACACTTTGAAATTATTGCAGTTTGCAAATGAACTGTACACAGCACAAGAAACTTCTCAGAATGGCCATATTTTGCCAAATAACTCTGTACAGTGTAAGAAACACTTTGAATTTGCTGTACTCTGTGAATAAAATGTACACAGCACAACACATTTTTCAAAATGACTGTATTCTGACTGCACTTTCTGAAGTAACTGTACTTTGTTCACAGTAAACTCTTCAAAATAATTGTACTGTAATAAAGCGCACTCTGCAAACACCTTGCACACACTGAGATATTTCAAACAACTGTAGTTGTACTATGAATAGCTTTGGTCAATGCAAAATAGTAGCTCATATCAAAACATGATCGTTTTATTAAAAAACATGCAGTCACCTTGCCTTTTGTATGCTTATGTTGCCCTGGTATAGTATTCATTATGCCCATTTGACCTCTTATCATGCTCGTTATACTCTTCTTGTGCTTGTTTTACTAACATGTTTATTTTACATTAAACATGCTTGTTATGCAAGTCAAAAGTAATTCTGAACATATTCAAAAGTATTTCAGGGATGTGGTACAAGTTCCTGTGTTGCCCATATCCTTACTTGGATAGGAGGAAGTTTCTCTGTTCACCAGTGAGAGTGGGGAGCTTTGAGCAGCCTCTGTCCCTGGAGGAGTGGTCCCAGCCCAGCAACTAGTAGTTTATTGGCAGTTTTGGGCTAATTTCTAGCTCTTTTATCTCCCTGCTTTAAAACCCGCATCTGTGCGGTTTTGCGCTTGTATACAACTCAGCAAAGCTCCTTGTGGTGTCCTGCAGAGTACTACAAGCAGCAGAGCAACAAAAGGGCGACTTTCAACTGATTAAGTATTTTTTTTTCTGCATTTTCCTGTGACTGCTAAATTCACCCAAAAAGCAATTTTCTAGCATTTCTGTGTTCTAAAAAGCAATTTTTGCTGCATACTTTACTATTTTTTTGCTGTTGCACTTTTTAAGTCGTTTTTGTGTTGTTTAACTGTTGTAGGCTTCACACTCAAGTGCGCTAGCCTGTTATAATCATTTAAAGTGTTTTTTGTGTAAATTTACTGTACTTTCTGCAAAAAAAAGAAAAAAGCAAAAAAATACTCTTGTTTCCCGCCTTTTCTAAGCTAGTCTAGTCCAGTTCAGTTTTCAGGTTCTGCTGAATTCAGGGCTGTGGTACAAGTTCTGGTGTTGCCCATATCCTTACTTGGATAGGAGGAAGTTTCTCTGTTCACCAGTGAGAGTGGGGAGCTTTGAGCAGCCTATCTGTCCCTGGAGGAGTGGTCTCCGCCCAGCAACTAGTAGTTTATTGGCTGCTTTGGGCTAATTTCTAGCTCCTTCATCTCCCTGTTTTAAAACCCACATCTGCGTGGTTTTACGCGGCTTTGAGCACTGCGCAGCGCCGGTTAGCTAGGGTTAAGTTATTCCAGGCTCCACGAAGTCTGGTCTTCAATTATTCTCTTGGAATTAGTCAAACTTTCAACTAAAGCACTCTAACCTTCCTTTTACAGTCCAACACTTGCTCTAAGCTCTCAGTAAGCACTAATAAACGCTAACACTCCACCCCCCCTTTACTATACGGTAGTACTAGGCTCCCCATTCGTCCATGCTGGACAATCAGCAAATCAGTTCATTTATCCGTACAGGCATGTCCAAAGGGCAGTTTCGGGTATACTCCCCAGTCCAGCTGGTGAATCTCGGAATCTTGAGGCAATGTTACAATTGCCTCATGTACACAGACAACCCTCTCCTCCTTCCAACACACATGTATGTGAGAGATGCAACTATACAGCCAAGCTCTCTCAACCCAAGGCTGGAACAGTCAGTCAGGAGGAGAAGGGAAACACTTGCATCACATTACCAGTCTCACACACACCAGTCATATCTGCACCAGCAAACAACACACATAAATACACTAAAACATACTCAGAGGCTCTAAATAAAAATCTGCCTAAGCAGCAGAGACCTCCAAAGCAGACATCCAAGCAACCACCACCCTCTAACAACAATAATGTATCTTCACAAAGTCAGTGTGCCACGCAACCACAGCCCCTAAGGCTAAATAACACACCCAATACACTAGTAATAGGTGACTCTGTTGTCAGGCACACTGACGTTCCACTCACTAGACTGAACAAGGAGAAAGTTACTGTAAGCTGCTTGTCGGGTGCCAGGATCTGCCACATAACACAAGCACTCAGGTCACTCCAAAACAAGTACAAATATGACTCTGTCATTGTACATGTTGGTGTGAACGACCTGAGACGTACCTCCCTGGACTACATGAAAAGAGACATAGAGGAGCTCTCTGATCATGTAGCCCATGCTGGTATGACCCTGACCCAGAATAGCATCTTGCCTTCACCAAGAATGATGCCACAATATAAAGAAAAAATGATCAGTTTTAACAATTGGCTAAGCAATTGGTGTCGTTCAAAGGGGATCCAGTGTCTGTCATCCTGGGATGACATGCTCAACAAGCCACGCTGCTTCGCCAGAGATGGCTTGCACCTGTTGCCCTTAGGCTTTCGAATACTGGCCAAGGCTCTTGCCACCCTCATAGTGCCTTTTTTAGGCAAGGCTCAAAAGACAAACCCACCTCCATAAACAACACAAGTAACCAAAAACTGAGGGTAATGCTACTCAATGCCAGAAGTCTAAACCTCAAAATGCATGCACTCGAGGCACTCCTCAGCATGGAGAAAATCGATATCTGTGCAGTAACAGATACCTGGTTCAAGGCTCCAGAGAGCACCCCAGCACTACCAGGCTACAACTCATACCATACCTTTCGTCCCCAGAACCCGGACGAAATACAAAAGGAGGTGGTGTATCCATTTTCATAAGGGATAACCATACCTCCAGGTTAGTAGCACAGCACATGGCCTCAGAGACCATCCATGTGCAACTAACAGTGGGCAAAGCTGCTTTTCAGATCCTAGCTTGCTACAGATCACCCACCATGTCTCAGGACCCCCACTCAGCATTCCTGCGAACATTGGAAAATATGAAGATCCTACCAAACACCATGATACTGGGTGATTTCAACTACCCAGACATTGACTGGTAAAACTACTCAAGTACAAACTCCTTTGGCCAAAGCTTCCTAGAGTTTATAAACTCAAACGCCCTGGAACAACTGGTCACCTCGCCCACAAGAGGTGACAACATATTGGACCTGATCATCACCAACATGGGAGACCAGTGTTCCACACCAGAGGTAAACCCCTCGCTAGTAAGATCAGACGATAAACTAATCACAATGGACATCCACATCCCGACCCCACCCCCAGTCAAGGAAACCACTGTGGAAAACTATTCAAGAGCAAACTTCACACTTCTCAAGACTGAGGTGGAAAGTTTCAAAACTCCCTCGCTAAAGGATAATGCTGCCCAAAATGCAGAATCCTTTACAAATGCATTCTATGAGCACCTGTAGGAATGCATGGATTGAGCCATCCCAAGTAAAACCAAGACTCACTCCTCCAAAAAGAGGAAACCAGTGTGGTGGTCCCCAGCCAAAAACAAGCTATACAACAAAAGGAGGAAACTATTACATGATAAAGAAAAATCCCAAAAAGGGAAGGCATCCCTGATCAGTATTAGCAAGAAACTACGATCCCTCATAAAATCTTCCAAGGCCAGTTTCGAAAGAAGAATTGCCAAAGACTCTAAAGATAATCACAAAGCCTTCTTTAGCTATGTCAAGAACCTAGGTGGCAACTCTCAGATCTGCTGTGGCAAAAAATACACTGAACCAACTGACATTGCCAACATCCTGGCCGACAGGTTCGATGCAGACTTTACCCCCCCTCACCCCCAAAAGGGCCCGTGTCCATCCCAGAAGAATGTAGAGCCCCAGACATCACAGACACACAGGTGAAAACAGCCTTCTCCAAAGCCAAAAACACAGCATCAATGGGACTAGATGGTATCCCAGGCTGCGTCTTACACAAGTTCCAAAATGAACTAAACCCTCACCTAAATTCACTGTTCACACTCAGCCTTACCACAGGCTATGTACCCAAGGAATGGAGTACAGCAACAGTTATCCCGCTCCACAAAGGTGGTGCCACAACAGATCCTGGGAACTATCGCCCTATAAGCCTGACTAGCCTGGTCTGCAAAGCTATGGAGCGCATCATCATGGAACTCATGAACAAAGACATTGGGAACCTCCAGACACTGGACCCTACCCAATTCAGCTTTGTTAAAAGTAGATCCTGCCTTCTAAGCCTAGTTGACTTTTTTGAAACAGTTACCAAAGCCATAGATGAGGGAAAGGTAGTCCACACAGCCTACATGGACCTCGCTAAGGCCTTCAACACCATTCCCCACTCTGGCATTATAGATAAGCTCACCAGCTTGAACATTAACCCTTATGTCACGAGATGGGTTGCCAACTGGATCCATGGATAGAACTCACATGGTCAGAGTTGCGGGTGCCATGTCTGACTCTAAACCAGTTACAAGAGGCATCCCACAGGGCTCAGTCCTGGGACCCCTCCTGTTCAGTGTATACTTCTCTGAGGTACAGGCAAGCACGGGAGGACTGTGGTTGACCAAGTTCTCTGATGACTGCAAACTGGGGGCCATAATCGACTCTCCAGCTGACACACATCCTCCAGAAGAGCCTCATGGAAACAAATACCTGGTGTCAAAAGCATGGCCTCAAGCTAAATGCCAAAAAGTGCATAGTCATCCCCTTCAGGAAAAACAAAGTGCCCACGAATTATCACGTAGGTGGTAATCCACTAAGTATGGAAAATGTAATTAGGGATCTGGGGACCCAGGTAGATAGCAACCTCTCCTTTGATAATCACATTGCCAAAGTGGTTAGAAAATCCTTCTATGTAGCCCACCTAATCACGAAAGGGTTCACATCTAGATCAAGAGAGGTCATTGTGCCCATCTACTCATCACTCATTAGGCCCATAATAGAGTACAATGCCCCATTTGGAATGTACCTTACTCGACACCTTCAACAGCTGGAAAGATCACAGACGTACCTCACCAAGAGGATCGTGGGCCTCAAACAAATGCCCTATACAGCTCAACTAAAGACACTCTAACTCTATTCGGTTGCTTACCGCCTGCTCAGAGGTGATCTCTGCCTGACATACAAGGCCATGTCCAACCCGGTATTAATGGACATGCTCCACCTGAAGAAAACCAAATCTCTTAGCGCCACATGCTCCAGTGAGTTAAACCTCAGCACAACAATAAACAGAACATGCTGGAGAGGCAGATTCCTGTCCCAGAGACTTCCCTCGCTCAGGAATAGAATCCCAATTTATGTTAGGCAGAGCCCTTCACTGACTCTCTTCAAGAGAAATCTTGACGAGTGGATGGGAAATCATAAATTTGCCCCTGGTATCACTTCAGTGGCCCTGCTAGACAGAGGCACAGGAAACTAATTTAAAAGGGAGACGAAAGCCGACACATTCTGGCTAGGCTTATAAATGCCCTTGGGCAGATAGCCTAGTACTTACCTATGAACCTATGAAATATTGTGGTTTCTAATATTTCATTTAATGAATGCTTTGCATCGTTTTCTTTATGAAATAAATCATTCATGTAAGTTTTGGTTACCTGAAGTTCATTTCTGGCCTTTTTTTAATCGTTTGAGCACTGTATCACTTAACATGCTCAGTATACCTTCATTGTTAACTCTGCACCTCATGGCTTGAAGAAGTTGCACTCTGCATCCTGGTTCTGACACCATGTTGCTCGTCTGGTCAGGACAAAACAGACAAACGGTTGTGGGTTCGGTTCAAGCAGCTTTATTATGTACAAACACATCAGGATTGAGGCTTAGTAACTTAAACTTAAGTAAACTTATAAACAAACTGACTACTTCACTCATGCATGTTACCAATCTGGCTGTTCTCTCAAAATGGCACTGCTGCCTGCACGGTCTTTATATTTATGTGCATGTACCCTCACTTTGAAATGCTTCTTAAAACTGTAACACATACACTGTTCTAAAATTTCCAAGGTACTTCAGATATTTCCCAGTCAACGTCTGTGCTTTTTCTTTCTCTTAAGCATTTTTCTTTTGAAACATTGGAAAATGTTTCACTGGCAAAGTCTCTTTATGAACCTTACTGTCAGAAGATAAGCAGAGTTCTTTTCTCCCTGCTGGCTCACTTTTTGTTGAATAAACTTTACTTCCTCCTTGGTCTGTTCTGCATCAAAAATAATTTTGATCCTCCAGGAGAAAATACTCTGAAAACAGCAGCATGAGTCTCTCATCTGCCTCTTGACATTCCATGATTGCTGGGTTAAATTTCCTTCGCTTCTGCCTGGTGTACATTGAGTAATCATTTTCTACAAATACTTTCTCCAGTTTTTAATACTTGGTCCGTTTGCTACAAGTTTTGTCAGATCAACACTCTCTATTGCTAAGACTGCATCGTTACTAATACCAGTCATGGCTGCTTTCTCATACACTCGATGTGCCCTTTCAGTTAAATCCTGTTGTGGAGTACTAGCTGAGTTGCTTATTTATTCTTTCATAAAATTAATGCAGTCTGTTCCTTTCAGTTTCTCTGGTACAGCAGAAAATCTCAAGCTTTCTCTGAATGCACTGTCTTCTAACTTTATTTTTGAAACAGTTCCTCCGGGGAAGCCTCATACTCAGTCATAGGGTTGCCACTGTTGGTTGTGGCTAAGAGGACCAAGGCCACACCCCTCGCACATCCTGTAACTCCACCCATCTCCTCCCAGTCACACCTACTTCTCACCCATTTTGTGACATTAATCTACTGCCAATCATAAGCAGACTGGCGTTCCGCTGTGGCGACCCTAACTGGGAAAAGCTGAAAGACATTACTATTGTCATGTCAGATGACGAGGAACGCCCTCTGTTTTCCATTTCTGATGCCATCTGTCTGCCGATTTACTATGCTTTTTTGTAAAAAAGCATAGTAAACTCAGCGATTTAACAAACTCTGATATTCTGTTTCTAAAAAAGAAGCAGACAACCAGAGTTTGTACAGTGTTTTCTAGACTATTGGACAATTTATTTGATTTCTGAATAGTCCAGGAAAAAAGTGGATAGGTGGCAATGCTACTCAGCCAGCTTTTTCTTTCATTTCAGCCTATGATTGTAGCAGTTTTATCAGTTCATCTGAACAGCTAGCTAAAGCTTCTTGTATTTTCTCAGCCTTTTGTTTTTTGAGTTGATATATTCCTTTACTGTTTCTTTTATTTCAGTCACATCTGAGTACTTTGATTATTTTTATTCCCGCTAAATTAGTGCAAGTCATCCTTTGAACGAAAACTGAAGCTTGAACTGCTTTTAGCTGACCAGCTGTAGAATCTGTGCTTTTCAGGATGATTTTCTTTCAGGTTTTCTAGATTTCTTCTTTGCTGGCATCTAGGCAGGGTACTTAAGATCCAGTAACTGAATTTTACCCCCCAAAAAAAAAAATTTCAGTGGAACTCCCTTTTCTCAATTTCTCTTCACAGTGGGAGAGCTGAAGTTAAGCTGTTGATCAGTGTGCATTCATCGTGGAAGTCCCAAGCATGTGTTTAATGTCTTATCTAGTTCTTTCTTTCTAGTCGCTGCTAAATTTCTAAAATCTGTGTTTCTAAATGCCATTTTACCTCAGTGCATCTTTTTCAGTAGTTCTCTAAAAAAAAGTATATAAATCAGCTACTTGAGATACCCCCACCGAGAAAAAAAACATAAAACATTCTCTTTCTGGTAAATAAAGCTGTATGCAAAACATTTCCACTTCCATTTCTTTTTTTAGGAATATTCACATTCCTTCCTGGCTCTTGAACTTGTCTTAATGTTTCGTAGTTTGTATAAAGTACATCTTTTTCTCTTTTTTTTTCCTGTTTTTTTATCCATTTCCTATTACAGTAATGCTTTCTTACCTCCCCTTGAGGCCTTGTTCAAAAAAAAAAAAAAATCCGACATTGCTATGTATGCTGACTAGCAATCTACATTTCCTGCTTTAGTGGTTCAATTTCCTGTTTTTAGGACAGTCTTGTTGTCTTGTAGCTGTTCTGTTTTTAACTTTGAGATTGCTTAATTGTATATCTCCTCAGTATCATGCTGTATGTGCGTTACCTTTCAGTAAATGCATTTGTGATCCATGCTCTGTGCACAAGTCTTCTAAAATCTGTCACTCAGTTTAAGTGAGAAAGTAAACATCCCTCCCTCAATTATCACAAAATTCAAGTTTATGCTGCGGTAGCGTTGTCGCCTCACAATAAGACGTTGCCCCGTTCGATTCTCAGTTAGAGCGTCTTCTGTGTGGCGACATGCGTGAATGGGCGTTCCTTCGTTGAAGGTTGTGCGTCAGGCCCAGCAAGTCGGCACGTAAAAAATCTACTGCCAATCATT